>NC_050444.1:140497628-140655128 GCF_903995425.1 Onychomys torridus
ACCCTCTCAAGTGTCCTACCCCATGGACAAAGAAGACTTGGCCAGGAGATCCTGGGCATCTGACAATCTCCTTCCCTTTAGGGACACCCTTGGATGGACATTGTCACTATATACTTAACCCTTCTTTCCTTCCATTCCTATGCTATTGGAATCCTCACCCTGGTGAGATTCCTATTTATGAACTCTTTTCCTAAGCCTCTCTCCCCCACATTTTCCTTCCTCTGCTGCTCCTAGAAATTCTTTACTGCCACCTTTTAGGGATGTCTCCATTCTTGCCTGCTCTGTTTCTCACTCACTCTTGTCTCATTCACTTGCTGGAGTTTGAATTAACCATGGACTTTCATTAAACTCGGCAGCTCCTCTTGCCTACTTTCTCAAATCTCTTTCCTTCCTCGGATTCAGAAATCCCATTAATTGCAATAAGGCTTGACCTCAGTACAAACTAGATAATAAGTCTCAATGGCCAAAAAAGACACACTTCGATTTCCAAATTCTCAGAATGTGACGACTTCTGCCCGCGCACAGCAAATGATCTGAAAAACCCCTAATCTCAAAGCCTTCTTTGCTCTCCAATCACTCTAGGTCCTCCCTCTGATCATCGGATTCAGTCTTACAGAAAACTAAATGTCTTTTGGGCCAGCTAGGCACTGTTGGCACACACCTTTAATCTCAACACAGAGATTATCTCAGGAGGCAGAGGCAGGTGGATCTCTATGAATTTGAGACCAGCCTAGTCTTTCAAGGTGCTGTTACACAGAGAGACCTTGTCTCTGGGGCTGGGGGCTAGAGGTGGAGGGGGGATTCTCATGAGTTTGAGAGGTGGCTCAGCAGTTCTCGCAGAGGACCAGGGTTCAATTCCCACCACCTACATGATGGCTCACAGCCATCTATAACTCACAGTTCCAGAGGATCCAGGCACCAGGCACACACCCAGTGAACTTACATGTTGCTTGGAAAACATTCGTACACATAAAATAAAAAATAAATCTTTAAATTGAAGTGTAATTTTCAGAAATAAAGTAATAGTAAGTATAATTTTAACTTCAGAAGTTATGGTTAAATCAGTCAGGGGTAGCACACACTAATCCCAGCACTTGTGAGGCAGAGGTGGGAGAATCTCTATGAATTTGAGGCCAGCCTGGTCTACAGAGGTAGTTCCAGGACATCCAGGGCTACACAGAGAAACCCTGCCACAAAAAACCAGAAATAGTAGCAGTCTTTGATGGATTCTTAACAAGTATGAGAAAGAATGTCATTAATCATCAGGGAGTTGAAAATGAAAACCAGGGTAAAATCCCATCTGCCACTGAAACAGTACAGTTCAAAAGACACAGAGACCGCCTAAATAAAATGGATAAATTCCTTGGAAATTATCAACAAATAAAACAGAGATAATATGAAACATAAAACATGCCTAATGTTACATCACTGAAAGAACGCAAATTCACAATTGAAAATCTTCACATCAATCTTCACGGCTGATAAGATGGTTCTGCATGTGAAGGCAAGTGCTGTTAAGCCTGGGAAAAATAACCAACTACCATATATTATCCTCTGACCTCCACACAAGCACTGTAGGACACATACACATACATCCATGTGTGGGTGGGTGCGTGTGCACATGCACACATACACACACACACACACACACACACACACACACACACACACACACACGTAAATGTAGTTTTTAAAAATACTTTTAAGGAAAGGAATCTCCAAAGTACTTGGGAAGTTGAACCAGGAGCATCACAAGTTGAAGGCCAACCTGGACTCATAGTAAGACCTGTGAAACAGGAAGGAAGAAAGGAAAAGGAATGAAAAGAGAGAGAAGGGGAGGGACAGAGTCTCCCTCAGTTTTATCAGAAAACTCTACTCAAAAAGTAATTATTAAGCTGCCAGTCATGATGATGCATGCCCCCAGGAGGCAGATTGATTAAGAACACACAGAACTTGGGTTGGGGATTTAGCTCAGTGGTAGAGCACTTGCCTAGCAAGCACAAGGCCCTGGGTTCGGTCCTCAGCTCAAAAAAAAAAAAAAAAAAAAAAATCAATTTTATACAAATTGTGCAAGAAAATCCTTTAAGAAGATACTAATGGATACACAATATAAAAGAATCAATCTTCAGCCATTTTTTTTTTTGGAAATAAGAATGTGAATGTAGTTGATTTTGTATATGCATGTAGGGATGGGAGAGTGTGTATGGTACACATATGAATATCAGGTGAATAGGCATACAAAGTCCAGAGCAAGATGTTAGTGTTTTGCTCTATCACTCTCAGCCATTTCCTTGAGACAGGGTCTTGTACTTCACAGAAGGCTCACTGTTTTGGCTAGGCTAGCTGGCCAATAAGAACTTTAGGGATTCACCTGTCTGTGCTCACCAGCCCTCTATAAACACTGGCATTAGTGCCCAGCTTTTTTTTTAATGTGGGTACTACAGAGTCTAACCCACGTCCTAATGCTGGCAGAGCAAGCACTCTTACCCACTGCACCACCCTCCTGATCGCATCAGTTTTCTTGGGTTTTGTTTGTTGAGATAGAGTCTATGTAGTCAGGGCAGTCCTGGAACTCACTCTGTAGACCAGGCTGGTCTCAAACTCACAAGAGACCTGCCTGCCTCTGCCTCCCAAGTACTGAGATTGAAGGCCTGTACCCAGAGCCTATTTGATAAAAACCAAGAGCAATCATCACCAAATGACAAAATGTTAAGAACTAGTTCAAGTGGAATCAGGAATCAGTCAAAGGTGACTATTACCTTGAATGTTATTTAACGAAGTCCTAAAAGTTTTAGCAAAGAGAATTTAACTTCCCGGCACTGCAAATAAACAAAACAAAAAAGAAATTATGTGATTTGACCAGTCATTGGGAGAATAACTTTCGTAGATGATTTTAAAGTGCGTCACTATAGACACAAATTTATTTTAAAATCTTACTGCATTTATTAAGGGAATTATGAGTTATTTAGATCATTCTTGTAATAACCTATAAATACAAATAATCCATTTTCAAAAGTAACAAAATTTAGAGACAATGCTATAAGAAAGGGTGTAACAAATACTTATTACTTTAAATTAATCACAAAACTTTAATGAATGATGAAAAGTAAGGTGTTTATAACAAAATTAGTATAACATATGCCCTGCTATTAATATAAATAACATAACAAAAACATTGATTCACTGGCTGTGAATTTAACTCAGTTGGTAGAGTTCTCATGTAGCAAACATGAAGCCTGAGTTTGATACCCAGCAACAAGCAAAACCAGGTACACTGGCAAACACCTGTAATCCCAGCACACAGGAAATATGGGCAAAAGAAACTGTAGTTGAAGATCGTCCTCAGTTCCATGACTAACTTGAAAAACATGAGACTCCACTCCAAAACACATAAAGATAAGACCATAGAACTTCCTGAAAAGTGAGTACATGCATGTTTCGAGAACTACAATTGTTATTTTCTTTTATTATTGGATATCCAACCCAGTGCCTCATGTGGGCTAGCCAACTACTTTACCATTCAGATCTATATCCCTACCCTGATAATTTTTTTAAACTGTACAAAATCATGTTAAAATGTAGTATATTAATAAACACCTTAAAAATCATAAAGAAAAAAATTTAGATAGTTCAAAAAGTGTGTGTAGTCCCAGTTTATTTGAGTTACTAAGGTAGGAAGATTACTTGAGGGTTTAAAATCAATCTTGGTAACAGGGACTCTGTCTCAAAACCAAAAGGGCTGGGGAGATGTGTGGTAATATATTGTATATCCTAATAAAGCTTGCCTGAGGATCAGAAGACAATGCCAGCCACTAGATTAGACAGTGGTGGCACACACCTTTAATCCTAGCACTCAGGAGGCAGAGATCTGTCTGGATCTCTGTGAGTTCAAGGCCACCCTAGACTACATGAGATTGACTCAGTTTAGGAGAGAAAACAGGCAGGTGGTGGTGACACACATCTTTAATCCCAGTCCTGGGAAGCACACACACCTTTAATCCCAGGAAGTGATGGGGGGGGGGGGGGGACGACAGGAACAAAAAGCTCTTTTTGGCTGAGGCCCTTCAGGTGAGGACTCAAGAGGCTTTCTGTCTGAGGATTCATGGAAACAGAATTGGCTGAGGAGGCGAGGTGAGGGTGGCTGTGGCTTGCTCTACTTCTCTGATCTTTCTTTAGCTTTCATCCCAATATCTGGTACCAGGTTGTTTTTTTCTTATTATTAAAAAGACCTTTTAGAATTTAAGCAATACTGTGTAATCAGCAAAAAGACCTGAGTTCAAATCCCTGACACAATGGTTAAGAGGCCAAACATCAGGTAACCTCAGCATGGAAATGGATAGGGAGACGGGTGAATGCCAGGAGTTTGCTAGACAACCAGACTAGCTAGAGTAGAGTTTCAAGTTCAATAAGAGACCTTGTCTTAAAAATAAAGTGGAGACCTACAGAGAAGAGAGAAAGAAAAAAAAAAAAAAAACCACTCATTTTCGCACACTCACACATAAATACATACGCAATCTCTCCAAACCTGTGTACCGACCCCACACATAAACATATTAAAACAAAACAAACTTTTTAAAAGTAATAAACAGCACCTTGCCTCAGTGGGTATCTGTCTAATATAATAAATCTAAATTAAAATATAAAAATAGGAGTGGAGAGATGGCTCAGTGTTTAAGAGCACTGGCTGTTCTTACAGAGGACCTGGGTTCAATTCCCAGCACCCACATGGCAACCTACAGCTGCCTGTAACTCTACCCCCAGGGGACTTGACACTTTCCCACAAACATGCATGCAGAACACCAATGAACATAAAAATAGAATATATAGGGGTTGGGGATTTAGCTCAGTGGTAGAACGCTTGCCTAGCAAGCGCAAGGCCCTGGGTTAGATCCTCAGCTCCAAAAATAAAATAAAATATATAATAATAAAAATTTCCTGTCAGATATGGTGGTCCAGGTCTATAATACTAGCACTCAGAAAATTCAGATAGAAAGATCAGTAAATCAAGGTCGGTCTAGCTTTATAGCATGGTCATCCTAACCCTGGGCTACATCCTGGACCACATCACACCTTGTCTCAAAAATACAAAAATAAATAAACAGGCTGCAGATGGCTCAGAGGTTAAGAGAACCAACTGCTCTTCCAGAGATCCTGAGTTCAATTCCCAGCACCCACATGGTGGCTCACAACCATCTGTAATGAGATCTGGCGCCCTCTTCTGCATACATAAAAAACAGATAGGTAGGTAGGTAGGTAGGTAGGTAGGTAGGTAGATAGGTAGATAGATAGATAGATAGATAGATAGATAGATAGATAGGAGGCCGGGCGCTGGTGCCCCTGTGAGTTGATCTATGCCACCACTTAAAGGAAAAGATTTGGAGGGCAGTCCTTCCTATATCAACCTCTCAACTGTTAGCATTATAGTTATGAGCTACCATGTACAATTAGCATTTAAGTGTCATTTAATTTAGCTGCTGGGTACAGTCCACACCATTTTTAAAAGAGGGATAGATTTCTATGTTAATGTATATAGTTCTTTTCTAAATAGCTTTTTTCTTTTATATATTTTGTGTATATGTGTGTGGAGGGGGCAGGGGAAGGAGGGAGGGAAACAACTTGTTGGGGGAAGGCCCCTAATGTTTCTACTGTGCATACTGGCCTTTGAACTTCTCGGTGACTTTCCTTTTTCCATCTCCTATATTGATCATGGGAGTGCTGGGAGCGCGGGGAATACAGAACGACTGCCCCAAGTCAAAAATAAAAATTAGCGGTAAAAAGATGACTCAAAAGTACCTGCTCTTCTAGAAGTCAGGTTGTATTCCTAGCACCCACCTGAGAGCTAACATCTGTTATTCCAGTTCTAGGGAATCCACATTCTGATGTCTGTATGTACTACACACATGTGGTGCATAGACATACATGCAGACAAAATACCCATACACATAAAATACAATGAAGAAAAAACTTTAGCCGGGCAGTGGTGGAGCACACCTTTAATCCTGGCACTCAGGAGGCTCAGCCAGGCAGATCTCTGTGAGTTCGAGGCCAGTCTGCTCTATGACAGGCAGGACTATACAAAGAAACTGTCAAAAAACAAAAACAAAAAAGGCAAAACCAATGATCATTGGTTGGAATATAATTGCTCTTGCTTTTTATTTATTTTTTAAAGAAATCTCCTATATTTAGGGCTAGTCTTGAACTTACTATGTAACCAAGGATGGCCTTGAGCTCTTCCTCTTCCTGCCTCCACTTGTCAAATGCTAACTACAAGTGTGTATCAGCATGCAGTGCTAAGTAAGCATTCCACCAGCTGAACTATAGCCCAAAACCCTATAATCTACTTTTCCAACCAAGGATTTTCCAAAATAAAATAAAGGAGAAATGTGAACCACAAAGAAAGATAATAATGCATTTATTATCAATCAACTACATTAAAATTAGATTCTACATATGCAAAGTATATCACTGTGAAAAAATACTAAGGCAGAAACTAGAAAGTTCATGGTACCAAATATTTAGAGAACTGTCATAACTCAATACATTTCAACAAAAATGGGAAATGGGTAACAAACTTAATATGATAATCATCTCACAAAATTTTTTTTATCCCATTCTCTGCATTACAAGTGTTTGGTGACTTTATTTGGTCGTAAAAAAGTGAAAACGTAAAAGACATTTAGGAGACAGCAGAGAACCTATTTCATTCCACCTTCAAAATATTTGTCATTGGGATTTTTTGTTTTGTTTTGTTTTGTTTTTCAAGACAGGGTTTCTCTGTAGCTCTGTCCTGGACTAGCTCTGTAGACCAGGCTGGCCTTGAACTCACAAAGATCCACCTGCCTCTGCCTCCCAAGTGCTGGGATTACAGGCGTGCACCACCACTGTCCGGCTTATCATTGAGATTTTTTAAGATGCAGAAGTAACAGATTTGTACTGTATAATCATGGATGTTCCAGGAACACAAAAAAAGAAGTCCAAAGTTCACCAGGATTCCCAAATCACAAGCAGGCCACAGTTGACATTTTCTCGTTATTAATGGGTTAACTGTAGGCACGTCTCCAAGTGCCTGAGTGCACTGTTCTGTATCTGTCATCAAACCCAGCTCAGTTTTACAAGTCTTAACACAGTGCTCATGACAGGATGTAAAATCCCCACTCTTCTCTAACTGCTTCCCAGAGACAAAAAATAATAATTATTTGTTTTTATTTTACATGCATTGGCTTTTGCCTGAATGTATGTCTGTGTGAGGATTCAGGATCCCCTAGAACTTGAGTTATAGACAGTTGTGAGCTGCCATCTCCCCAGACCCCTCATAAAATTTTTAAATGGCCAATAAAATAAAAAATGTTCAACTGAATTACTATTAATGATTATTCATCAGGGAAATGCAAATTGAAAGCAAAATGAAGGACTAGCAGGATGGTACCTGACAGCAAACCAAGCATAGTGACTTGAGTTCGATTTCAGGACCCACATGATGGAAGGAGAGAACAGATTCTTACAAGCTGTACACTGGCTTCTATATGTACAATGTGGCACAACCACACACTACACATATACACACACATAAATAAATGTAAGATGAATAAACAAGTAAATATATAAAGTGAGTTCCATATTCTAACTCCCATTTTGCTTATATTTTTCAAGTTTGACAGATGACATGTGGGCCAGACTTGAGGTGACTACAATACTAATTCACCAATGACAAAAGAGTAAATAAATGAAATTCTCAGGAACTAAATTTTTTCTTTCTTTTATTTATTTATTTTTTTTCTGGTTTTTCAAGACAAGATTTCTTTGTGTAGCCCTGGCTGTCCTGGAACTCACTCTGCAGACCAGTTTGGCCTCGAATTCACAGAGATCCACCTGCCTCTGTCTTTGCTGAGATTAAAGGTGTGCACCACCAACCGCCCCACTGGAATTGATTTTTGTATTCCTACAAAACTTGAGAATTTACATTCCTTGGCTGTAAGTAATCACCTACAAAGAAAAGTAAACTATTTCTGGTGCCGACCCAAGAACCACCTGTTATTCACATATTCACAAGAGCTAATCACTGTTTTCACATTTCAAATGGTGGGGGGGAGGGGGCAGAAATCAAAAGAACATTTCTTGACACAAGAAGATTATATGAAATTGAATGCATCCATAAACTTTTTTTGGAAACAAACACACTAACTCATTCACATATATTGCCTATGACAGTTCAACTGAATCAGTTCATAGCTATATTGCTGCAACAGTCTAAAATGTTTACTATATTCCATTTTTTAAAAGTATATCAACCTTGCCACAGAGCAATGAATATTAAAGATATTTTAACAGGATCACTGTAACAAACATCTTAAAACAGAATTCTATACATCTTATATTTTTATTATTTATGTATATGAGTGTTTTGCCTATGTTTATGTTTTGCCTCTATACGCCATGTGCATGCACTGCCCTCAGGCCAAAAGAAGGAAACAAATTCCCTGGAACTAGAGTTATAAACTGCTATGAGCCACCATGCGAATCGGACCCATAACCTCTGGAAGCACAGCCTATATTCTTAACCACTGAGCCATCTCTCCAGTCCCTACTTTTATTATTTATTATGTGTATGTGGGGCAAGAAGAGCATATACTGTGCATACAGTGAGTGTGCTGAGATCTGGTGGAGTGGGTTCTGTCCTTCCATTTTTATATAAGTTGGGGCACAGAACTCAGGTTGCCTGGCTTGCATGACAAACACCTTTATGCACTTTAAAACATCTTCCCAGCTAGAACAATGTGCTCCTTTATATCTTATTAGGGAATATACACCACAAGATTGAACATAGAGGAAATTTAATAACTGGAAACGTCAAGAATTCCACAAACATTAAGACATACTTTAAAATTTTTTTAAGTTATTGCAGTGCTAGAAATTGAATCTAGTACCTGGCACAGGCTTAGTTTCTGTTTCTTATATGCACACATATGTACATGCATGCACAGGTTCACCCATACTAGTCTGGAGTTTTCTGAGATGAGATTTCACTCTAGCACAGGCTGGCCTAAAACTTACTAAATGGCCCAGGCTGGCCTCCAACTCATAATGCAGCCTTCTAGGGATGGAAACTACATATGTGACGCACCACACCTGACTTTTTAAAATTCTATTACATCTTATATGTAAGATACAAAACTACAAATTTTCTAAAAGAAAACAGGTAGAAAGCTTCATGATCCTAAATGTGGCAATGATTTCCTGGACTTGGCACGTAAATTATAGGTAACAAAGCAAAAATAGAAAATAGGCTATAGGAAACTAGAAAACTTCTATACATCAATGGAAAAGGTTAATATCCAGAATATATGAAGATTTTTTTGTTAAACAAAGACCCCAGATAATCTGACTATAGCCCAAGCAAAGGACTTGAAAAAAGACATGAAGCCAGCAAGACACTCAACATTAAAGAAACACAAATCAAAAACAAAAGTTAGATACTGAGGGACCAGGACAGGTCTTAGATTCCCTGTAGGCAGACAATCAGACAATAGGTAATAAAGGTGGTGAACATCTAAGATGGTTGGCTTCTTCTATACTCTCTAACCTGAGACAAAAACTCTAGCCCCTTTGCAATGGTTTGGCCAGAGTTCAAGATCAAGATAAGTTTACCTCACAGTTGTGGGACAATCAACCACCAACCCAATTAGAGGAGGAAGACCCACTGGAAGACTTTAAAAAACCAGCCCTTGAGAAGAGTGGATTTTCCAGGTCCTAGGTGCCCTCTCTGCTTTGCAGGGTTTGTCTCTGTGTGCTTATAGTACAAGTACACACATTTCTTCATCTCTAACTAAAGTCTTTCTTCACTGGCTGATTTGGTTTGCTGTGTTTGAGAATTCCCTGGTGTTACTTGTGATGCTAGAGATTTTTCTGGCCTTTTAATTCTTTAACTGGGGGGGGGGAGAGACACACATCTAATCAAGACCCCTAGGCAGTAACAATATTACATATTAATTATAACAGACACTAATAAAAACAGAGGAAATGGGCTGGAGAAATGGCTCAGAGGTTAAGAGCACTGACTGCTCTTCCAGAGGTCCTGAGTTCAATTCCCAGCAACCACATGGTGGCTCACAACCATCTGTAATGAGATCTGGTGCCCTCTTCTGGCCTGCAGTCATACATGCTGTATACATAACAAATAAATCTTTAAAAAAAGAAAGAAAAATAAAGAGGAAATAACATGGGGAGTTGAGGATGTACAGATACTAAAATTCTATACAGTTGGTGCTAAAATATAATGTCATAACAATTCAGAAAAAAAAATAATGTAGTTTAAAAACATGCCATATGATCTAAGAATCCCACTTCCAGAATACATTTTGGAAGTAACTCTTCCATTGATTAGCCAATTTATTAATTTGGGTTTTATTATTGTTGTTTTGGTGTTTGATTTTTGCAGTTTTCTAGATTTCCTAAATACTACATTTCTGACTTAAGCACATTTAGCAAAGATCCAATCCCCTCACTGCTGTAAACTCTCACTTACTTTTTGTTCTGCAAAAGCTTTTGAATTTCCTTGTACTTCCTGTCAATTCTTGGCACTACTTCTTATGCAACTAGATTGCTTTTCAGAAAAATACCTGCTGATCTCTTAATCTTGAAGTGTTTCTCCTATGTTTTTTCTCTGGCATTTTCAAAGGTCTTTAATCAATTCTTAATGTTGTACAATGTGGAAGACATGGATCTTGTTTCATTCTTTGGTCTGCAGAAAACCCAGCCCCATGGAAACTCTTTTCCCAGTAATTGTTTTTCACAGCCTTTTCAAAAGAAAATCAGGTGGTTACAGCATTACAGATTTCTCTCAGGATCTTCAAGTCTATTCCATTGGCCTATGTGTTGGCTTTTATGCCACTATCATTCCAGTTTTCAAACTAGGCTGTGTAATATAATTTGGTACTATAATACTTCCTGCACTGTTCTTTCTGGATACTCTGCTATTTGTGGTCTTTTGTGCTTCAATATTAATTTTTTTTCTAAACACTGGAATTTTGATAGGGACTGTATTGAACCTGCATATCACTTTTGATAATAGAGCCATTTTTATAATTATTACTTTTGCCAAACTAGTGTCTTCCCTGGCTTCTTTCTTTCTTCAGTGCTTACAGTTTTTTTGGTTTTTTTGTTGTTGTTGTTGTTCTTGTTTTTTTTTTGAGACAGGGATTCTCTATAGTACAGTTTTTATTATAGAGGTCTTTCATTTCTTGCTTATGTTTATTCCTGTGGTTGGTTTGGTTCTGGTTTTGTTTTGAAGCTATCATAGATAAGTTTTCCTTTTTCTTGGCAAGTTTATCATTGATACATAAAAAAGCACTGATTTTCGTAGGTGGATTTTGTGTCCACAGGTAAAAATATTTTTCAAGTATTGAGAGTTTTATGTTGGGGCCCCTAGGATCTTTGTTCTTTTATTTCCTTTCTTTGTTGTTGTTATGTATAATAGCCCTGACTGTCCTGGAACTCACTCTGAAGACCAGGCTGGCCTCAAAGTCACAGAGATGCACCTTCTTCTGCCTTCCCAGTGCTGGAATTAAAGATGTGGCACCACACAAGACATCCTTAGGATCTTTTTGTTTGTTTGTTTGTTTTGTTTTATTTTGTTTTTCGAGACAGGGTTTCTCTGTAGCTTTTGTGCCTTTCCTGGAACTCACTTGGTAGCCCAGGCTGGCCTCAAACTCAGAGATCCACCTGGCTCTGCCTCCCAAGTGCGGCCACCACCGCCCAGCTATCCTTAGGATCTTTTAAGCACAGGATCATGCTCACATGAAAATAGAAATTAATTTGATTTCTACCTTTCCTATTTGTATTCCTTTTATTTATTCTTTCTTAGGATCTAGCCAAGACATTGAGCAGTGTACTGACTGAGAGTGGTATCTTTGTGTCATTCCTGTCTTAGAGGAAGTTGCCTAAGTTTTTCCCAATTTCATATAATTGCATATAGGCTTGTTGCATGTGATCTTTGTTACATGTTACTTCAGGACTTTTGTCATGAAAGAATGTTGAGTTTTTTATGAAGACCATTTAGGATTCGAACAATAGAAGACTGCTACTAGGAATAGTGGAGGGAAAGTTTATTTCTTTATTATTATTTTATGTGTGTAGTTTTTTGAGACAGGGTTTCTCTGTGTTGACAGCCTTAGCTGTCCTAGAACTCATTTTGTAGACCAGGCTGGCCTTGAATTCACAGAGCTCTTCTTGCCTCTGCCTCCTAAATGCTGGGATTAAAGGTGTGCCTCAGCATGTCTGGTAATAAAGTTTATTGTGAATAAAAGGGAGAACAAAACCAGAGGCAGAGACATCTGGGAAAAACCAGAATGGACATAACCCTGAGCCGGGACATGTGAGGAGAGGGGAGAAGGGAGAGCCAGAGAAGGGCAGCCAAGCCCCTGGGAGTAAGGTATGCCAGCCAGGAGGGCCCTGTAACTAGTAGACGGAGGGATGCTGGGAGAACCTAGAGGCAATTGTCCCTGGCTTGAGACCACATCACCCCTATAGCAAAACAAACTTGTTCATGACATATGATCTTCTTAATGTGTCCTTGAATACAGTTTGCAAAAAAGTGTTAAGAGAATTTTTGTCTCTGTCTTCACCAGAGTTCGTGTGTATGTGTAACCTTATCTGGTCCTGGACATAATAAGTTTGGTGGTGTTCCTTCCATTTCTATTTTAGAAAGCAGACCGAGAAACACTGGTGTAAGCTGTTCATTTAAGGTTTAGTAGAATCCAGTAGTGAATCTGTCCAAACTTGGGCTAAGCTTTGTTGGAAGACATTTATTACCACTTCAATTTTGTTGATTGTTTGGATCTATGTTGTTTAATTTGGTAAGTCTTATGTGTCCAGAAATTCATCCATTTCCTCTATTAGATTTTATAGTTTCTTGAACATTAGTTACAAAGTACTCTCTAATGATTCTAGTACTCTTAACCACTGAACTATTTCTCATGGTATATACAAATGGATACAACTGCTCCTGGAGGCCAAGAGAGAAGTATTGGATTCCCCTGAAGAGGGAGTTACAGGTGATTGTGAGCTGCCCCTGTAGGTGCTTAGGAACTAAACGCAGGTAAATATGCAAAAGCAGTGTATGCTTTTAACTGCTGAGTCATCTCTCCAGCACCTCTCCCTATTTTTCTAATGTAAACTATCTACCATAGCTATAAACTTTCCTCTTAGAAATACCTTTACTAAAGTTCTGGTGATTTGCGTGCTCATTTTCTTTCAATTCTAGGACTTTTATAATTTCCTAAAATTTCTCCACTGACCTACTAGTCATTCAAGAGTATACTATTTAGTGTAAATATTTTTGTGTGATTTCTATAATTTATCTTGCTACTGACTTCTAGTGTTATTGTACTTTAATCTGCAAAGGTAATAGTTTGGATTCTTTTGTGTGAACAAATACTTGTTTTGTGTCTGAGAATGTGCTATATATGTAGGAGACAGTCCAAGAGGCTGCTGAGAAGACTGTATTCTGTTTCTGTTGGATGAAATGTTCTGCTGGTATCTACCAAGTCCACTAAAACTGTAATATAGCTTAACTGTTTAAAACACTAAAACACTATTGAGACTTGTGTTGCTTTTCAAATAACATCAATTTTCCACCAATGTTATAGCCCTAAACAAATGTTAAGACTTTGGTTTCAACATTTCTTTCTACACACACACACACAAATTCTCACACTTAGACATTTTTACTATTTTTACTATTACGATTACCATTATTATTATTATTATTATGTGGCTTTTTAAAGTATTTAATTTTATGTCTACAAGTTGTACGCCTGTGTGTACATATGTGCACTGTGTACATATGCATGGTGCCTGTAGACGCCAAAAGAGGATAATAGAAACCAGACCCAGATCCTCTGCAAAAGCACCAAGTACCCTTAGGCACCGAGACCTCTCAAGCCACTATTTTGTTTTCTTTGAGACAACTGTCTCACATGATAGCTCCAGCTGGCCTAGAACACACTGAGTAGTGTAAGCAGGCCTATATAACTCATAATTCTCATGCTTCAGTATCCCAAATACTGGCCTAGCACTCATCACCTATTTCTGAACTGTACTGAATTCAATTTGAAAAAAAAAAAAAAAAGCCACATAATAATAATAATAATAATAATCGTAATAGTAAAAAAAAAAAAAAAAAAAAAACAGGGGCTAAGCAATGGTTCGGTGGTTAAGTGTACTTACTACTCTTTCAGGGGGCCAGAGTTCAGCTCCCACCACCAGGTGGCTCACAACTCTCTGTAACTACAGCTCCAGGGAATCCAAGTCTCTGGCCTCTCAGGGAACCTTCACTCACAATACACATATCCACATACACATAATTCAAAATTATAAAAATCAGCCAGGTATGGTGGCACATGCCGCTAATCCCAGCACTCAGGCAGCATAGAAAGGTATGAGTTGGAGGCCAGCCTGGTCTACATAGTGACTTCTAAGACAGCCAGGGCTATGTAGAGGTTCCCTATCGCAAAAAAATAAAACTAGCCGAGCAGAAAAGATGCCAAAGCTACATACACAGAGAAAGCATCTTAACCACCCCCCCAAATCAAAATAATGATAATAGTAATAATACAGACTTTTTAAAAAATGGAATATGAGTTGAATAAGAATAACATAATAGAAATAAAATAATTAGGTTATTAAAATTTGTAAGCCTCAATGTAGCCATCATGAGACCATTAGTTCTGCTCCTTGTGAGCTACCTGTTTTTCCTTTATGGTTCTTACTTGTTCTTTTGCAGAGCTGCCAACTTAAGTAGTGCTGGGATCAAGAAAAATGGGCCTCGGCTTGCAAACCTTGACCTTGATATCCTCCCTATGCTAATTTCCTGCAAGATTCCACCCTCCTGAATGCTTAAGTTCCTTGTCTGTGTATCCTGCATATTGGGCATCAACAGCTTACATGCAAAATTGTAAAACATCGGAAGCGAACTTCTGCCCTCCGGGGTTCTCCCATTGTACTATAAGCCTGTATTTATGGAAGAAGAAATGACTCAAACCTGACATGTATGTAGTGTGACATGTGTGCTCCTGCTTGCTCATGTGCACAGTGAGGCTTGGAGACACTACTGTACAGTGCAGCAGAAATCTACCATGCTGCTTTGCTCATGGCGGCTGGCAGCCAGCTCCATCTTACAGGCAGATGTTGGGAAAGTTTCTACACTGCTATTGGCATGAGCCTTTGAGACTAGGAAGCCTGCTGTGCTCCATTTCTGTGCATTCAGAGTCTTTATATTTTCTTAGATCTATGTGGACCAATGCCCAACGCTAAGCACCAAATACAGCTGGAAGTTTTCCTGTGTCCCACCCAGTCCTGCACCTCCTCAGACCCAAATAAACACAGAGGTTTTTATTAATTACGAACTCTATGGCGATGGCCTGTCGCTCAAGCTTCTTGCTCTTATATCTTAAATTAACCCATTTCTATTAATCTATAAGTTGCCATGTAGCCATGGCTTACTGGCATTTTCACATCTTGTTTTTCCTACCGGTGGCTTATAGCATCTACTTCCTCTTTCTCCTCCCACTGTCTCTTTTGGGATTTTCCTGCCTGGCTCCATCCTGCCCTGTCATAGGCCAATGTAGCTTTATTTATCAACCAATCAGAACAACACATATTCACACATACAGAAAGACATCACACAGCACTCTCAGGTCTTTGATGAAGTTGAAGTCTAGATGATTATAGTTACAATTTCCTTAATTATGATTACAGATAAATCAGATGTAAAATTTTAGCCAGGCGGTGGAGGCACATGCCTTTAATCCCAGCACTTGGGAGGCAGAGACAGGCGGATCTCTGTGAGTTTGAGGCCAGCCTGGTCTCCAAAGCAAGTTCCAGGAAGGGCGAAAAGCTCCACAGAGAAACCCTGTCTCCAAGAAGAAAAAAAAAAAACTTTATAGACTCACCAAGATAGGATAATTGAATGTTTTCTCTGATTTTGTTAAATTCAAAGAGACTAGATATTGTAACTATAATTATTGCTTAATAACTGTTTTGTTATATGTAATTTTACTATGTTAAAGTTAAAACCTTCCTTTTTGATTCAACAGAAAGGGAAAAATGCTGTGGGTTGATCTTTCTGTATGCTATGAATATGTATTTCTTTCATTAGTTGATAAAGCTGTTTTGGCCTAAGGCAACAAAGGATCAGGTTAGGTGGAAGAATCAAACTGAGCACTCAGAGGAGAAGGGGGAGAAGGGGGAGACACAAGCCAGCCACCCAAAGAACCAAGATGTCAGAGGACCATCAAAGCCAGAGTCATGTGACAGTACTTAGATTAATAGAAATGAGTTAATTTAAACGTAAGGCCAAACAGTTTAAATAATATAAGAGTCTGTGTTTTTACTTTATAAGTGGGCTGTGAGACTGCCGGGGCTTGGCGGGAGCTGGAGACAAACACTCCAGCTACAAGTGGTGAAGGATTTAAAAGAGGCTTAGGTTTAGGTAAACCAGCATTCAAACTATCAATTGAAAGCTAAACTGTAGAGGACAGAAAGATGGCTCACTAATTAAGAGCACTGGCCATTCTTCCAGGGGACTCTACTCCAAGGATTCACAAAGTAGTTCACAACCATCTGTAATATCCATCCAGTCCTAGGGGATCTGACATCTTCATCTGACAGGCATCAGGTACTGACTGATATACATACATACATACATACATACATACATGCAGGCAAAACACTCATACACATAATAATAAAATTTCTAAAATTTAAAAAAGAGCTGAGCAGTGGTGGTTTACAGCTTTAATCTCAGCACTTGGCAGGCAGAGGCAGGTGGATCTTTGTGAGTTCGAGGCCAGCCTGGTATACATAGTGAGTTCTAGAATAGCCAGGGCTACAGTGAAACCCTATGCCAAAAAAACCCAAAAAGTTAAAAAAATAAAAATAAGGTAAAAATTTTTCAAAAATAAACTGTATCATAAGGCCTTAGTTGCTTTTTCCCCCCTAAGTATAGTGTAGTATCTTCATCCAGGTGACCATTATAGCAACTAATACAAATCTAGTAACAATTTCCTTCTCTTCCTTACTAAAGGATCTTCAGTTTTACTCTAAAGCAAGAACAGATTCAACAATGGGACTACAAGTACTAGATTTCTTTGAAGCTACTTTGGCAAATGCAGGCAGCACTTCCAGACCAGCTCTTTAAGGTAGGACTAAATCTGGGTCTTATGACACACACCTGGGAGTCCTGAACTAGGGGACTGGGCTGGTTAGTTCTGTGTCAAGGTGACACAAGCTAGAGTCTTCACAGAGGAGGGAGGGAGCCGTAATTGAGAAATGTCTCCCTAAGATCTGACTGGAGGGCATTTTCTTTTCTTTGTTTTTGTTTATGTTTTCGATTTCAGAAACGGGTTTTCTCAGTGTAGCCATGGTTGTCCTGGAACTCACTCTATAGACCAGGCTGGCCTCAAACTCACAGAGATCCGCCTCTGCCTCCTCAGTGCTGGGATTAAAGGCGTGCGCCACCACTGTGAAGGGCATTTTCTTAACTACTGATTGATGGGGAAAGACCCAATCCAAACCTTTAATGCCAGCACTCAGGACAGACAGGTGGATCTCTGTGAGTTCAAGGCCAGCCTGGTCTACAGATCAAATTTCAGGACAGCCAAGGCTATATAAAGCAACTGTCTCTAAAAAACAAAGAGGAAAAAAAACGACAACAACGAAGAAGCAACTGAAGTAGAAATATTTCAAAAAGACAAGAGAGAAGCAGTGGAATATCTCTGGGAAAGACATTTGCTGAGCAAGTCTATATAGACTTAAGTTGAACCCTGGATCCCACATATGATGGACATAAAGAGTCAAATCCAAAGTTGTCCTCTGACCTTCCCATGTGTACAGTGACACACCTGGACCCCACTCTAGACATACAATAATAAAATTAAATTACAATTAAAAGTAAATGAGCGTTGGGGATTTAGCTCAGTGGTAGAGCGCTTGCCTAGCAAGCGCAAGGCCCTGGGTTCGGTCCTCAGCTCCAGCAAAAAAAAAAAAAAAAAAAAGGTAAATGAGAATTGTATAACAAGAGTGGAACCCATTGTTTCCCTATAAATATAATAGAATTTTTAAAAGAATGAGGTGCATCTAAGTAGAATCCAAATCTTCAAACACATCAGTATATTTCGGACCCTTCTATAATTTACCTATCCAAGGTTGTGTATCACTTTCATTTTCCTAATAAAACTATTCTTTACCATTTAAAAGTGAAAGATACACATATGGCGGCTTTTTACAAACTAGTGTAAGTAATCAAAACAAATGTTCTGAATCTAAGTGATTATTTCATGAACAAATTAGCAATGCTCTCATTTTTCCTTGAAAACTGTCGTTTGTTCTGAAAGAACTTAATCTATCAGTGATGCTAATAGTTATTCATTAATGAGCTGGTATCTCAGGAACTTTTACTGAATACGAATCTTTAATGTAAGCTGGGCATGGTGGTGCATGTCATTAATCCCAGTGCTTGGAAGGCAAAGGCAGACAGATCTTGTAGGAATTTAGCAGAGTGACTGTTTCTGGGGTAGACACTAGAATGAACAGCTTGTTTTCCAGATGTACTTTTACCTTGAAGAATCATTGTGGTAAACAGTAAAGAATTATAGATGAATTTCTAAATGGTCTTATTAAATTTAAAAAACAAAACAAAACATGGAGCCAAATTTAGGGTTAAAAGCCTTAGAGAAAGATTAAGGAAATAGGGAAAGCCACAGCTAACCTTACCTCACCAACTCAGCAGCTTCCAAATGCGAGTTACTCACTGTCTACCCAGGCCTTATATGCCTTGCTTTTTTGCCCTCTCATTGGCTCTCTTAGCCCAGCTACCTCACTTCCCCTTCCTACACAGCTCTGTCACTTTCTGTCTGTCCGTACAGTCTTCCAGGTCTCTATGGTTGGTACTGGGATTAAGGCATGTATCACCAGGCTTGGCTATGTTCCCTAGTATAGCCTTGAACACACAGAGATCCTGCCTGCTAGTGATACCGATGCCTGACTTGTTTACCTAAAATGGCTTGCTATTTCCTCTCATCTCCAGGCAAACTTTAATAATAAGCACAAATAAAATATCACCACAAAGCATCTTTGTGGAAAACAGTGATTGTTTTCTGTGATTTGTAGAATTGTTTTACTACAGAGGTGTGTTGCAACCTTTGCATGACTTTGGTCACAAGATGCCTCTGGCACACCTGAGGCTCTTGGATTATTGTGTACTGCAAATGATAAACAATAATGGACTATAAGTCATGAGGGCATGTGATGCTTTCCTTTAGTGAGACATATAGATTAGAATAGGGACTTTGGTATGAGGAAATACTTTATTCAAAAAACAACTCTGGGTAACAAAGAATATGCCTTTGTACAGCTGTTCTAGGTTCAGTCCACCAGAGAGGCTAGCCCTTCCTGCTGCCACATAGGCTTCAAAATTTCATCTTGGAGTGCCTTCTTTCTTCAACTGACTCACACTACAAAGAACACCTCAACAGATCTTTTGGAAGTTGCAGGTCAGCTAAATCTACATAGTGAGTTCCAGGCCAACCAGGGCTACATAGTGAAACTGTTTCAAAAAAATAAATAGTTCAAAATAAAATGATGAATATAGAAAAGAGAACCATTTAGTTTACTTCTATTAATAATACCAGACCTGAGCAAAGGTGTAGTTACAGCAGGTATTTAAAAATTATTGGTTAAGAGAAATGTACTCAGAAAAAAGTAATGAAAATGAGTTATAATGGTAGAGGGATGAATTCTAGCTGCTGTTTTAATATTTGACTATCACCCTGACCACCAATGATGAGCAGAAAAACCAAGGTGGATCAATCATAATCTTTCTATATTAATTTGCAATTTTAAATGAATATACATATAAGAAAGTAAAAAGAAATGACAGGGAAGTATCTACTCTAGAATTCAATACATACTACTCTATGGTATATATGGATATTATTATTTATTTTACTGAAACTGAAAATAAATTTAAAAAATAAAGAAACTGACAATAGTATCTCTGGTGATATATTTGTAATACAAGAAATAAAGCTTGCCTGAAGATCAGATGACAGAGCCAGGCAGTTACCCACAGACAGGTCAGACAATGGTGGCACACACCTTTAATCTTAGTACTTTTTGAGAGGCAGAAGCAGAGAGATCCATCTGGATTTCTTGAATTCAACGCCATAGTGGGCTACATGAGATTAGTCAAGTCTAAAAGAGAAAGAGAGCCAGGCAACGGTGGCACACACTTTTAATTCCAGCACTTGAGACAGGAAGTGATATGGCTGGGCAGAGAAAGGAATATAAAGCAGGAGGAGACAGGAACTCCCTCTCCTGTAGAGGCTCTGTCAGGCTGAGGAGTTGGTGAGGTAAGAGGTGGTGGTATCTGTGGCTTGCTCTGCTTCTCTGAGCTTCAGCTTTCACCCTGATATCTGGCTCCAAGTTTTTATTATAAGACCATTTAGGATTTGTACAACAAGTATCAAATTAGTTTACAATACTGTCATTTCTGTTAGCTGACTGAATTTCTCTCATTGAAAAGACTGTTCAATGTTTTGACTTAAGCTTATTTTTTCAATATGTGATTTTGTCATACTGTCAAATAAAAGACAGAAATTTTTAAACAAAATGTATAAAATTAATCTACCACTCAAAAACGATAAACTTCTGGAGGATAGAGAGGGCTCAGTGGTTAAGAATGATCTTCCAAGAACACTTGTTTGATTGCACACACATAACAGCTTACAACAAACCATAACTCCAGAAGACCCAACATATATCACACATGCATGTAGTACACAGACATACATACAAGCCAAGTACCAATATATATAGAATAAAATGAAAAAGAATTTTATATCAATCAAGAGGTTAGATAGCTCAGCAGTTAAGAGCATATACTGTTATTGTAGAAAACCTGAGTTCAAGTCCCAGTACCTATGTTAGACCAACATGTAAAGTCCAGCTTCAGGAACATCTGATACTCTGGCTTCCTCCAAGACCAGCACTCGTACACATACAAAGATACACACACACACAAAATTAAAAATAAATCTTTCGCCGGGCGGTGGTGGCACACGCCTTTAATTCCAGCACTCGGGAGGCAAAGGCAGGTGGATCTCTGTGAGTTCGAGCACAGCCAGGTCTACAAAGTGAGTTCCAGGAAAGGCGCAAAGCTACACACAGAAACCCTGTCTTGAAAAACAAAAACAAAAACAAAGGGCTGGAGAGATGGCTTAGTGGTTAAGAACACCGACTGCTCTTCCAGAGGTCCTGAGTTCAATTCCCAGCACCCACATGGTGGCTCACAACCATCTGTAATGAAATCTGGCACCCTCTTCTATATACATAATAAATAAATAAATCTTTTTTTTTTTTTTTTTTAATCCTTCTTTTTTTAAAGTCAGTCAGGTTGGCATAGTGATCTTTATTTCCAGCAGACAAGTCTCTGTGAGTCTAAGGCCAGCCTGGTCACTATATACTGAGCTCCAGACAAGCTTAGAATATATAGTGAGGTCCTGTCTCAAAAAAATGTCAATCAGCACATGCCTTTAATCCCAGCACTCAGGAGGCAGAGCCATGCATCTCTGAGTTCGAGGCCAGCCTGGTCTACAGAGCGAGTTCCAGGAAAGGCGCAAAGCTATAAAGAGAAACCCTGTCTCAGAAAACAAAACAAAACAAACAAAAAAAGTCAATCAAACAAAACTGCTTCCCAGAAACACTACAAAAACAAGAGGCCCATGCTGAAGACTCGACACTTTGTTCTTTACTTCCTCTTTAAATACTGTGAAATATTTCATTATACATCTAAACTTTCTCTTCCAATGCTTAAGTAATGTTGTTCAGTGGTAGAGCACTTGCTTATGTGAAGCCCTAGACTTAATCCTCATGACCACATTAAATGTGTGTGTGTGTAAATGTTTCTTTTATCTAGACTCTAGCTTGCAAGAACATTCAATAACTGAATCCACTGTAGATTAGGAGAATTAGTTATTATTAGTTATCATTCAAAAAAATGTTATCAAACTAACTGTAAAGAGAAGGTAGATACGCACAGATCTGTAAGTGGAGGAAAATGTAAAGAAAAAGAAGCATAGTCCCCTTAAGAATTCTAGATGACAAAATTTACCATACATAAACAAGTACAAAAACATCCTGTAAAATTCAATTCCAATCTTAGTATTTATCCTACAGAAATACTTGAACAAATAAACAATATATATAGCAACACATATTCAGTATTGTTTTTAATAATAAAAAATTTAAAGTTGTTTATATGTATTAAAGGGAAGCTGGTTACATTATAGCCCTGTAATAAAATACCCAGTAGCAATTAAAATACATGCAATAGGTCAAAAGCCACTGACACAGAAAGATGTCTATACAGTTGAATGAAAAAACAGAAATAATATTCATGTGGTTCCTGAACATAAACCTCATATACCATATATGTGTACACATTCATAGAAAAAGTCTGGAAAGATATATGGTAAACTCTTAAAGCTAGTTAAATCTTTTGAAAATAGTAATAAAGACGTTTACTCTCTATATTAATCATTCGGTACTGTAATTGAATGTATTACTTTTATAATCTATCATACAGCATATAAAGAGACTGCAAACTAAGTAAAAACCTGTTTAAAAAAAAAAAGGAAAAAGGAAATGGTAAGGGCAAGCTATACAAGCCATATAAGCATAAAGTACTGCTATGTTTTAAACAATAAAAACTGAAAAAATATTAACTAAAAATAAAGAAGAATCTAAACACCTCAACTTAATGACACTAGGTCTAACTCAAACTGGACCATCACACAATTTGATACTATCTAAAAACTATAATGGATAAATGCTGAATCAAGACATAGTAACTAAAGGGAACCATTTTTTTCCTCAAATAGTACTTACAGTTCTCTACAATTTCATCAAAAACTGCATCACTTTTCTGTTCAAACTGGAAGAAAAAGAGAGAGAGAGAGAGAGAGAAATACCATTATTCTCAAATATTTCAATCTTACTTTTTGGAATCCCTGTCTACTCCACCAGCAGAAATTTGTTGTTCTTAAAATCAAAGTCAGCCGGGCGGTGGTGGGGCACGCCTTTAATCCCAGCACTCTGGAGGCAGAGCAAAGAGGATCCTGTCTCGAAAAAATAAGTAAATAAATAAAATAAAGATACATTGATTATTAAGTATGATCAAAAAATAAAGAATATTATATTTCTAAAATTTTAAATGTCATCTGAATGCTGACCATATAACTCCAAAAGTATAGGAATACAGACGGCTTCTTTTTTTTTTTTTTTGGTTTTTTGAGACGGGGTTTCTCTGTGTAGCTTTGCACCCTTCCTGGAACTTGATCTGTAGCCCAGGCTGGCCTCAAACTCACAAACATCTGTCTGCCTCTGCCTCCTGAGTGCTGGGATTAAAGGCACGCGCCACCACCGCCCCCAAAAGTATGCCTTGAATATCCTTTAACATGCATACGGTTTTACCTCATAAAATAGGACAATTTTACATTTGTTGTTGTAAGATTAACAAATGAGTACATTAGTAGAAATTTTTGTATGAATTATTGTGTATGTGTATATGTGTCCCCATTGTCTGGATAGTTTTTTACTTAATTCATACGGCATTTTCTTCATTATTGTTATGGATACTGTTGTATGTATCTCTTTAGAGGTTCTGATATAAACTTAAAGAAGTGCAATAACTGTATCAAAAGTTACTGATAGTTAAAATATCTGTGGATATTTGCCAAACTGCTCCCCACAATAGCTACTTTCCTTCTTCCCATCTGAGTGCTCCTTTTCTTACATTCTCACTAATACTGATCTTATCAGTATTTTTCACCTTTGATCATCTTAGATTTGCAGAAAGTTTTACACGCTTTGGCTTCTGGTTTTATGGTCAATTCTACTCTCCAGTCTTCTATTTCATGAGTGTCATAATATATAAATTATTCTCAAAGAAATCTTCATAAGATAAACTTTCTATAATTCAGAGATTTTTTAATTAGTGTGCTATAAAAAAATGTAAAGACCTATAAAAATGTTCTTAAATGTTTCATTATGATTTATACATTTTAAATATTGTAATGGGATGGACTGCTTCCAGGTTCTCTATATGGCAAAGATGAAACTTAAATTTCTATCTTACAAATAATTTAATACTTCATCCATAAATCAATTCAGAGAGACTGGATAGATACTATGGTATCAATGAGCATCAGAGTCTTGGCCATTTATTTAGGTCTTTATTTCTCTACTATAGTTAGTTTTTTAGCATCTAGAGCTTAGCATTATTTTGTAAATCATTCATGTTTTTGTTTCCTACTGCAATATATGTAACTGTAAAAAGTATTTCATTTCGATTGCTTGCTACTGGTATATAAAAGTATTATTGAATTTTTTACTTTGATACTTTCATTTGTAATCTTACAAAATTCATTAATTTTAAAAGCATTTGAGATTCCTTAGGGTTGGGTATATATACAACTATTTTGCTTTTAAATAAAAACAGCTTACTGGCTAGTGGTGGTGCACACCTTTAATTCCCAGCACTTGGGAGGCAGGTAGATCTCTGTGAGTTCAAGACCAGCTGGTCTACAAAGTGAGTTCCAGGACATCCAGAGCTATTACACAGAGAAACCCTGTCTCAAAAACAAAATTAAAAAAAAATTTTAAAGTTTTATTTCTTTCTGATTACTATGCCTTTATTATTTATTGAATTACCTATGTCCTGTACTATATTAGTACAAGTAATAAAACTGGACATCCTTGCCTTATTTCTAATTTAGGATAAAAGTATTTGTAGACGGAGCCTTTTCTTTGTCCCAATTGGTCCACAGCAGCTTTTAAAATAATCATTCAGAGGCTTAATATTAATTACAAACTGTTTGGCCTATAGCCTCTTTTAAAAGCAGCTTCAGGACCTCAGGACTAGGGCAGAACAGAGAAAAGCACCCGGCTATAAGTATTCTTTTTTTTTTTTTAACCAAGGGTTATAGTAAATGCGGGCCTCATTGGACAGTGTAACTGCAAAGCCTAAGTCAATGGTATTTTAAAGGAGACCAGCTGTGAGCCATGGAAACCTAATGCTCATCTTGGATGATCAACAGTAGTTGTACCACACAGGTACTGAGTGGTATGTCACCTATGAGAGTCCTGATGTCTTTTCTCCCAGCACTGACCTTCCTATTAGATCTTGATGGACAAGTATTTGGGCTCCTTTTTTGTTTTGTTTTGTTTTTGTTTTTCGAGACTGGGTAGTTTTGTGTAATTTTGGTGCCTGTCCTGGATCTCACTCGATAGATCAGGCTTGGCTCAAACTCACCGAGATCCGCCTACCTCTGCCTCCCGAGTGCTGGGAATTAAAGGCGTATTTGGGCTCTTAACCTCATCTGAAGCCTAGGCCCAAACCCAGAAGAAGAACGCCTACTGTAGTAGTCAAACCCCCAAGAGCTATTTGTTAACACAGACATGAACCCCTGGCATACACTAAGCGTAACACAGGTCTGAAAGCCTCAACAACAGCGCTTATCATCTCTAATGCTCTCTCACTGCTACGACATGGCATCTGAAAAGCCTTTTCTTTCTCAACCTCTATTTACAGTACTGGAGACATTAGCTGCAGACCTGACTCAGGCAGGCAAATGAAAGCCAAGCTAAGGGTGGAATTCAAGCCTGACCTCTTAAAACTTTGTATGGCTGCCTCAATCCTGGCATATTCCTTCCCTGGACAAAAGAAAACAGCTTGAGACCAACAAGACAGTTCAGCACTTGCTGACAAGCCTGACCCCTTTAGTTTAATCCCCAAGTTCCAAATGGTGATGGAAGAAAAGAACCGACACCCAAAAGTTGTCCTCTGACATTCACACACAAATCATGGCACATTCATGCCTTCATGTGTGCACACTCACTAAAATACAGAAATGTGTTGGGTGTTGGTAGCACACACCTTTAATCCTAGCACTCGAATCTCCCAGAGTTTGAGGCCAGTCTACAGAGAAGGGCTACACAAAGAAACCCTGTCTCAAAAAAAAAAGGTAAATGTAATTTTTAAACTTAGGAGCTTGCTGAGCGGTGGTGGCGCACGCCTTGAATCCCAGCACTCGGGAGGCAGAGCCAGGCGGATCTCTGTGAGTTCCAGGCCAGCCTGGTCTACAGAGTGAGTTCCAAGAAAGGCACAAAACTACACAGAGAAACCCTGTCTTGAAAAACTAAACAAAACTTAAGGGCTGGAGAGATGGCTCAGAGGTTAAGAACACTGGCTGTGCTTCCAGAGGTCCTGAGTTCAATTCCCAGCAACCACATGGTGGCTCACAACCATTTGTAATGAGATCTGGTGCCCTCTTCTGGCCTGCAGGCATACATGCAGGCAGAACACTGTATACATAATAAATAAATAAATCTTTAAAAAAAAAGTGTAAACTTAAAAGCATGCCTTTAATCCCAGGAATCAAGAGGCAGAGACAGGCAAATCTCTAAAAATTGGAGGCCAGTCTGTTCTACATGAGTTCCAGGGCAGCCAAGGCTACATAGTTAAGACCCTGTCTCAAAATTTTTTTTTTTTTTAGTTTAAAACATGGGATTCCTGATATGACCTAGCTTAGGATATGTGAGATCTTGGACTCAAATCAAAGTATTGCAAAAGAAATAGTAATAGATATAAACCTTCTAATTTCTTGTCCCATTTTTAGTAAGTTGAGTCTACTGAAGTATTTGTCTACCTTATCTAAAGTAGGTGAATTAACTGCATAGTTACTAATAATAATTATCTGTATGAGTTATCTCTATTTTCATTTCTTTTTTTTTTTTTTTTCGGTTTTTCGAGACAGGTTTTCTCTGTGTAGCTTTGCTCCCCTTTCCTGGAACTCACTCTAGACCAGGCTGGCCTCGAACTCACAGAGATCCGCCTGGCTCTGCCTCCCGAGTGCTGGGATTACAGGCATGCACCCCCCCCTCCCACCCCTACACCCCCCCCAACTTTTTTTTCTTAATTGAAATGTTTTTCTTCTCCATACAGTACATTCTGATCATGGTTTCACCTTCCTCATGTCCTCTCAGATTCTCCCCACTTCATACCCATCTAGCTCCATGCCACCTTTCTCTCTTTAGTTAGAAAAAAATCAGGCATATAAAACAAGCCAGAATTTTAAAAACAAAACAAAAAGCATGAGAAGTATATATACATAGACAAACACACCCATATACAGCAAAACCCATATAAACACAAAATTGGAAACCATAACATACAAGCAAAAGAACAGTAAAGCCAAAAAAAACTTGCAGAGATCTGCGTGGCTCTGCCGCCCAGTGCTGGGATTAGATAAATAAAGCTCCTGTGTCTTGTTTGTTTTTTTTTTTTTTTCTTTTCTTTTCTTCAATCAGTCTAGCTAGAGATTTTTTTTATGTTTATCTTGCTAAAACTAACTTTTGAAATCATTAATTTTTATAGTTTTACATTTCCCATTTAATTGATTTTTGCTTATTACTTTTAGTGTGTGTGTGTGTGTGTGTGTGTGTGTGTGTGTGTGTGTTTCCAAGTATACAGGAGCCACAGCATCCATTCTAAGTCAGAGGACAACTCTCAAGCCAGTTCTCTCCCTTCACCATAGGTCCCAAGGATTAAGCTCAGGTCACCAGACTTTAAACAAGCTCTTTTACCCAATGAGCCATCCAGCTGCTCTATATTGCTATCTGAGACAGTCTCACTCTGTAGCCAGGGTGGCCTGATCTCATACAATGCTACTGCTGCCTTGGCCTTCTGAGTGCTGGAAGTCGAGGTTAGAGTCACCACATGGCTGTCTTATAGCTTTATTATTTCCTTCATTTCTTTTGATTTACTACTATGTTTTATTTGCCTAGATTCTTTTCTTTCTTTTTATTTGATTGAGACAGGGTCTCATGAAGTCCAGTCTGGCCTGGAACCCTCTTATGACACCCAGTCCATAACATCTCCATGATGTACCTGTACATTAATAACAGATAAAGTAGACTTAATGAAAGAAGGCTTTATAGGTATACAATTATTTAACCTTATAATCAGTAATACATAATTCTGTAACACGAAGGATTTAACACAACTTTAAAATACTGGAAGAAAACATTAAAATGAAAGTAGGCAAAACCTCCAACTATGTTTACTAGATATACAATACTTGACAGCTAGCTATTAGTGAAAGTTTAAAAAAGCAAAGACATTCTTTTTAACAATTTTGTCAATGAACTTGCCATAACTGGTATTTATAGAAACACCATTTCAAACAGCTATAGCATACATTTTAAGTATATTTAGAAAAAGCACCATAATGTAGCACACGCTGGACCAGAAAAATACCAAATAATTGATTTTAAAAGGAATGTATTATCTCACCTCAGAGATATTTGGAATCACTAACAAGACAATTTTTTAAAGATTTGTTTGTTTGTTTGTTTATTTATTTTATTATGTATACAGTGCTTGGTCTGTATAGCCAGAAGAGGGCACCAGATCTCATTACAGATGGTTGTGAGCCACCATGTGGGTGCTGGGAATTGAACTCAGAACCTCTGGAAGAACAGCCAGTGTTCTGAACCACTGAGCCAGCCACCTCTCCAGCCCCAAGAAGACAATTATAATGCCAAAATTTGTTAATTAAAAATGTGTGCAGTGGTGGCGCACACATTTAATTCTAGCACTTGGGAGGCTAGGCAGATCTCTGTGAGTTTGAGGCTAGCCTGGTCTACAGAGTTGAGTTCCAGGACAGCCAGGGCTCCACAGAGAAACCCTGTCTCAAGGGAAAAAAAAAAAAAGGAGAAATCTTAGGGGTGGGGGTAAGCTCAGGAAATAAAACAGACCTTTCCACAAGTTTCGGGTAGCATTTAAAGCAGACCACAGAGAATGTTATACCTTCCAACAGATAAAGGAGGACTGGTCATCAAATTAACAGATTAAGCAAAGTGATAGTTATGCCTGTAATCACAACACTTGGGAGGGGGAAGCAGAAGCATGAGGATCAATGCCAGTGTCAGCTACACAGTAAGCCAAGGCTGGCCTATACCAAAGGAAACTCCAGGGGATCTGGAGGTAGCTCAATGGTTTGCTCTTGCAGAGGCCCAGACTCCTAACATCCACATTGTGGTTCACATCCATCTGTTCCCAGGGATCTAATGTCCTCCACAGGAACCAGCCACAACATGGTGCATACATACACAGACAAAACACTCATTAAAAATAAAAATGAACAGATCTAAAACAAAAATTTTAAAAACAGACAGCAATGAGGCACTGCTGCTGTGCAAGGAGGGGAACCCGAGTTTAACCCCCAGCACTTATATAACAGCTATCATGGAAAGAAGCTGTGAGCTCAGCATTGAGAGCACAGATACAGGGAGATACCAGGAGCTCACAGGCTAGATTCAGGATTACTGAGGGTTTCCAGGTTCAGTGAGATACTGTCTCAAAAAAAAAAAAAAAGATGGAAAGCAAAACAGAGGAAGACACCCAATGCCCTCCCCTGGCCTCTACACACATGTACCCCCAAACCCACAGACACAATAAACAGGGCTGAAAAGATGAGTTAGCTATTAGAAGTGCTGCTCTTGTAGAAGACCTGGGTTTGGTTCCCAGCACCCACATGGCAGCAAACAACTGTCTGTAAGTCCTGTTTCAGACGATTCCATTACCTCTAATGGCCCCCAATCAGACTGTATATCTATATGCATGCATGCATGCATTACATGCATACAGAGAAAACACTCAAGCACAAAAAAAGGAAAAATAAATTAATAAATGTGATTTTAAAAATTAAGGAACCAAAAATGTACTCAGTAGGTGAAAGGGCCTGCTGCCAAGTCTGATGACCTGAGTTCAATTCCCAATACACACACAGGTAATAACTCTGACTACATGTGTGTCATGGTCCACACAGAAGGAAATGCACACACATACAAATAAATAAAACATTTCTTTAAAATAGCAAAAGGAGTTGGGCAATTGTGGTGCAAGCCTTTAATCCCAGAATTCAGGCGGCAGAGGCAGGAGGATCTCTGTGAGTTCAAGCCCAGTTTGGTCTACAGAGTGAGTACCAGGACAGCAAGAGTTACACAGAGAAACCTTGTCCAAAAAAAAATAAAAAGTGAAAAGTAAAAAACAGAAGGGTAAATACTAAATGCAGGGGGACAAGAATCTTTCAAATCCAAGGCAAAAATGACAGTTTTTCAGTTATATATAAGTTAAAAGAATTAAACACCAACAGATCTGTATTATAAAAGGTATTTTTCCTTTTTTACTTGATTTTATTTGTCACCTTTTGTATTTTCTTTGTTTTAAAGGAAAATTGTAGTGAGTAGCCATCCCAGCATTGGCCTGGAAGTTCCAACCCCCATTGAGGCTTCGGTAATGGTCACGCCCACAAGGCGGGGCTGAGGGAGGAAGCAGAAGACCCAGGGTTGAGAGGAGAGGTCTCTCTTGGTTCTGGGACCCTGGACGCTGGAGGTGAACTGAACGGAGTTCTCCAGAGAACACCGCCGGACTGTGCCATACCTTTGCCAGACCCTACAACCTATTCCTTCATTTGTAAGTTACCCCACAAAATAAACCTCCCTTTTAACTACATGGAGTAGCCTTAATAGTTTCACCAATAGAAAATTATTTGTGAACCAAGAAAACTGTACAATACAGAAATTAGGATCAACCTTAGTAACTATAATGTAATGCATGATGGATGAGATACATATGGATTCTCTCAACTTGAAAGCTATCCTTTTCTCTGCCTTGTTTTGTGTAAGAGAATTGGCCCTTGTGTATCTTCTCCTTTTGCCAGCTGGCAAAGTGTTAAACTTTATCAGTAAACAGCATTTGGAAAAATACACCAGAAGAGTCTTCTCTTCCCATTATACTGTGTTTACCTGCTTACTCCAATAATGGCCTTCCTAGAGACCAACTACCCTCCAAGTTAGTATTTCTCTCTGTCAGGACATGCACAGGCACTCAAATAGTTCCCTCAGACCCTCCAGAGAGCAACTATTCACCAATTTCAGCAGTCCCTGATATGGGGGGAGCTGCCCAGAAATTCTGTCAATGCCCCCAACTAATGACTTAGCCAAATTTAGTAAGTAGCTTTTTAATAACTCTTGAGCACCCTGGTGGGAGGTTTCATGCTTGCCAACAAAAGTCTGCAGAATCTGAAACCTCTCCAGCATCCAGTGGACCTCACACTCTTCAACAAGACCTGAATCTCAGACTTAAGGATACGGAGTCAGGCATTGTCCAAATGCATGCCAGCTTTGCTATTCTACCTCGGCCCTAGCTAGAGCTGTATACCTGTTATCATATAAAACCTACTATTTTACATGCTTTAGAGTTCTATTTTACTTGTCCATTGCTGTTCCCTAATTATACTTTGTTGGGGGTGGAGGACTGAGACAGAGTCTTATGCAGTCCAAGCTGACTGAACTCAAGTAGCTCAGACCTGAATCCACCTCCCAAGTTCTGGGACTACAGGGGTACATCACCTTGCCCAGCTTTTCTAACTCTAGATATTAAACGTTTCATATTCAAATATTACATGCTTTTCGTCCTCTGATTGAAATCACAAGAGACAGACACACAAAACTGTAAACAGATTGGGTTGTAACCTTGGGCTATATAGTACAGAACTCAAACAGCAACCAGAGTGGTATGAAAGCTGGTCTACCTCATTATCACCTGTAATTGGGTATGATGACACGGCAAATGAAGCAAACACACGGAACTACACATCATTGTTAAAGCAGTTATGGTGGCTACAATGTCTATTATCTGAGAAAGGTTCTCTCTATATTCTTGAGCAGTTGCAGAAGGAAATAAATTAGATACATTAGCTCAACTCAAACAACATTCAAGAAGAACAGAGGACTATTTACTATAAACTTAAAAACAGCACTCGAGAGGCAAAGCCAGGTGGATCTCTGTGAGTTCGAGGCCAGCCTGGTCTACAGAGTGAATTCCAGGACAGGTGCCAAAGAAAACACAGAGAAACCTTGTCTCAGGAAAAAAAAAAAAAAAAAAAAACAACTCTACAGAGGAATCCTGTCTTGAAAAACCAAAAAACAAGCAAACAAACGTACTCACACCTTTGACAGCACTCGGAAGGCAAACATAGGCAGATCTCTGTAAATTTGAAGTCAGCCTGGTCTACATAGTCAGTTCCAGAACACCCAGTGTTTGTTACATGAACCGCTGAATTACAAATCGGGATAACTCAGTCTCATTGGGGTTTTTTTGTTTTTGTTTTTTACCTGAGTAACAGCAATTACTGAGAAAGAATGTGACTGTGGAACAGAGTAAAGACAAGTGATAGTACTAGCATGAAACTAACAATTTCAAATCTTCAGTGAAAATAACTTCTCTTTCTCAACGTAAGAACTGCCATCCTTTTCTTGAATACCCTGGGTTTTTAATCTTTATGTGACATAAATGCCTTGCAGGAAGGTTTTCATTCACCTCAGAACTGATTAACAGATTCTACTGCCACTACATCAGTGGTTCTCAACCTTCCTGATACTGCAAACCCTTCAATACAGTTCATGTTGTGATGAACCCCAATCATACAATTATTTTCATTGCTACTTAACTATATTTTTGTTGTTATAAACTGTAATATAAATATCTAATATGCAGGATATCTGATATTCAAACCTTGTGAAAGGGTCATTCAGGTTGAGAACCAATGCACTAGATCTACAACCATTATCAAGACCAGCTTTGGCTACACTGTGAATTCAAGGCCAGCCTGGAATATGCAGGGGGATGCTATCTTTAAAAGAGAGGAAGGGCCAGATGGTGGTGGCACATGCCTTTAACCCAAGCACTCAAAAAGCAGAGGAAGGAGGATCTCTATGATTTTGAGACCAGCTTGGGTGGGTGGGGGAAGACTACAAATGAGTTAAATTCTTACAGGAAAATCTAAGTAAACTTGGACTTGGAGATAACTTCATAAATATAACATCAAAAATACATGATACAGGCTAAGCCGAGATGATGCACACCTTTAATCCCAGCACTCGGGAGGCAGAACCAGGCGGATCTCTCTCTTCAAGTTCCAGGCCAGTCTGCTCTACAGAGCAAGATCCAGGATAGGAAACAAAAATACACAGAGAAACCCTGTCTCAAAAAACAAAAATCAAAAACAAAAATACATGATACAAAAGTAAAACAAAATTTCTAAACTTCCATGCATCAAAAGATATGTTCACGGGGGCTGGAGAGATGGCTCAGAGGTTAGGAGCACTGACTTTTCTTCCAGAGGTCCTGAGTTCAATTCCCAGCAACCACATGGTGGCTTACAACCATCTGTAATGAGATCTGTTGCCCTCTTCTGTCCAGCAGTCATATATTCTGTATATATAATAAATAAATCTTTAAAAAAAAATATATGTTCACAAGAATGAAAATACAGCCCAGGGATGAGAAAAAAATATTTGCAAATCACCTATTAAGGGTTCAATAGCCAGAAACTAGGTGTGATAGTAGGACATGCTTATAATCCTGACACTTGGGAAGCCATGAAAGGGAGCTCACAAATCCAAGGCTAGTTCCAGGAACACAAGTTCCAAGCCAGCCAAGGCTAAATAAACAGCATACCCTATCTCAAGGGACAGTGTAGTATGCAGAATACATATATAAAACTTTCCACAACTCAGCAACAAGAGAAACTCAGTTAAGGACCAGACAAAGGACAAAAACTTTAAATAGACATTTTACCAAAGAGGGCATACCAATGGCCAATAAGCACATCAAAGATATTCAACATTATTATTATTATTATTATTATTATTATTATTATTAGAAAAATGTGCCAAGTAGTGGTGTGAAATGCCTCTAATCCCAGCACTCAGAGGCAGAGACAAGCAAATCTCTTGTTCAAGGCCAGCTTGTTCTACAGAGAAGTTCCAGGACAGCCAGAGCTACACAGAGAAATCCTGTCTCAAAAGAAGGAAGGAAGGAAGGAAGGAAGGAAGGAAGGAAGGAAGGAAGACAGGGAGAGAGGGAGGGAAGGTAAAAGGAGGGAGGGAGGGAGGAGAAAAAAAGCAGGGCAATCTGAGTTCAATCCCTAAGACCCACAAAGTAGAAACAGAACCAATTTATGAAAAGTTGTCCCCTGACTTTCACATGTATGGCATATTTGAGCACAAATGCAGTAAATGTAATAATAAAAAACAAAAAACAAAAAACAAAATTAAAGGGAAGCAGGGTTCAATGCCCAGCACCCACACTGAGGCAGCTCACAACCATCCACTCCTAGAGAATCCAATGTCTCTGGCCTCTTTGGGCACCTGCATTCATATGCACATACCTACACACATATACTGACTCAGGGTTACTATTACTGTGATAAAACCATGACCAAAGCAACTTGGAGAGGAAAGGGTCTATTTCGCTTGAGCTTCATCACCACTGTTCATCATCAAAAGAAGTTAAGACAGGAACTCAGAGAAGGAACCTGGAGGCAGGAGCTGATGCAATGGAAGACTGCTCTTTACTAGCTTGTTCTCCATGTTCAACACGCTTATAGAACCCAAGACCATGGGCCCAGGGATGGCACCACCCATAATGGGCTGGGGCCTCCCTCATTAATCACTAAGAAAATGTCCTACAGGCTTGCCTACAGCCAGATCTTAAGGAAGCATTTTCTCAACTGAGGCTTCCTACTCTATGACCCTTAGCTTGTCTCTAGTTGACATAAAACTAGCCAGTATACATACATGTAATAAAAATAAATCTTAAAGGGGTTGGGGATTTAGCTCAGTGGTAGAGCGCTTGCTTAGCAAGTGCAAGGCCCTGGGTTTGATCCTTAGCTACAAAAAAAAAATAAATAAATAAATCTTTAAAAATATATAAATTAAAAATGTCTACACAAAAATCAAAAAAGAAAAAAAAAACAAGCAAGCAAGCAAATCTGAGTCATAACAAGATGCTACTTCATAATCACAGGAAAAAGAAAGTAAGAGATGCTTATGCAGACATGAGGAGGCTACAGTCTCCATACATTCCTTATGGGTAGAAAATAGTACAGCAAGTAAGTACCATAGTCCTCTGGTGCCTCAAAATGACAAACACAGAATCCCCACATAACCTAGCAAATTCACTGCCAAGTATTTATCCGAAACAATGAAAGGCAGGGACTCAGATACTTTACAACAATGTTTACACAAGAATTACAACAGACAAACCTACATGACCAAGTGATGAATGAAGAAATAAAATCTGGTACATACATGGGATTTTCCCCCCTCAGGCATTAAGAGGGAATGGGGAAGTCTGATACATGTGACAAATGATATAACCTTGAAAATGTTGGGGTTGCAGATTTAGCTCAGTGGTAGAGTGCTTCAAATGCAAGGCCCTGGGTTCGATCCTCAGCTTCGAATAAACAAAAACAAAAAAAGAAGAAAATGTTATACTGAGTGAATCAACGATACCATACAGGACAAATTCCACTCACATGAAATACCCACCAGAGATAGAAAGATTAGAGTTTGCCAGGGATGGGGAGAGAACTATGTGAAACGACTGCTTAGTGTATAAGTTTTCTATTTGGGCTAAAATAGGTGGTGACGTTGCATTACACCAGGAATGCACTACATTTTTTTTTAAGATTTATTTTATGTATATGAGTGCTCTATCAGCATGTATGACTTTATGCCAAAAGAGGGCAACAGATCCCACCATAGAAGGTTCTGAGCCACCATGTGGTTGCTGGGAATTGAACTCAGGACCTCTGGAAGAGCATCCAGTGCTCTTAAACCACTGAGCCATCTCTACAGGCCCCTGAACTATACGTTTTAAATTGTTACAATACGGCTAGGTATGTTAGCCTTTAATCCCAGCACTCAAGGTGTAGAAACAGATAAATCTGTGAGTTCCAGGCCAGCCTGATCTACACAGTGAGTGTCAAGACAGCCAAGGTACAAAGAGAGACCCTGTAGAAAGAAAGAAAAAGGGGGTGGGGGGGAGAAAGGAAGAGAGAGAGGAGAGAAAGGAAGAGAGAAAGAAAGAAAAGGAAGGAAGACAGTTAAAATGTTAAGATTTATGTGTATTTTTTTCATTTTTACTTTGTCAAATTATAATTACATGATTATTGGGTATATAATGATATCTTATGTATATACTATGAAATGACTGAATCAAGTGAATTAACAGACCAATCAAAGGGGATGGTGGGGATGAAAGACAAGTACAAAAATAAATCCTCTTTTGCAACCAAGAATTCATTGTTCTGTATGAGTTTGGACACATAAGAGAAATATGATACAAATACAGCTCAAAGCAATGATGATGTTGATACTGAGGTTGGGCCTAAGAATAGTTTATCATTTAAAAGGACAGAAATGAGAAACCTAAGAACTATGTAATCAGCATTCTAATTTTCATGTGACGAATAGTACCCCTTTTCAGTATCGACTGTTGCTGTGGAACAATCTTTTTGTACACTGTGAATATTTGTTACTCTCAATTGTTTAATAAAGGGCTAAATGGCCAATAGCTAGGCCAGTAGAAGTTAAAAGGGATTAGTGGACAAAAAGAAATCATGGGGGGGGGGCCTGCCAGCAAAACACAGAGGAAGCTGGAGATGAACATGTCATGCTGAAAAAAGGTACCACCAAGTGGTAGAACATGGATAAGAAAATATGAGCTGGGCAGTGATGGCACACACCTTTAATCTCAGCACCTGGAAGGCAGACCCAGGCAGAACTCTGTGAGTTCAGTCTACACAGTGAGATCCAGGACAGGCACCAAAACTACACAGAGAAACACTGTCTCAAAAAAAAATAAAATAAAATAAATCAAAACTAAATAAATAAAAGAAAAATATATGAGATAGTTTCAGTTATAAGAGCTAGTGAGTAACAAGCCTAAGCTATCGACCAATCATTTGTAATTAATAATAAGTCTCTATGTGGTTCTCTGGGAACCAGCTGGCAGGACAGAGCTGACAAGCAGAACACAGAAAAGCCTGCCTATATCTTATATTGAATGTGCAATCATGAGATCAAGAGTCAAAAGTAGCTGATTTACTCTAAATGGATGTTTGCTTCAATGTAGTAATACATTGTCAATTTAAATTTTCATTTTAAGCAATGTTCATTTCCCAACTGTGGTACTAATTTCCAAAGAAAGAACAAACAAACAAAGCTTACATTCAAAAAGAGGGGGACAGTGGCTTATGATTGTAATTCCAATACCCAGAAAGCTAAGAAGACAGATCTCTACAAGTTCAAAGTCTACCTGGAGCTACAGGCTGAAACACTATCTTTAAAAAAAAATAAAAAAAAAAAAAAAGAAGGGCTGGAGAGATGGCTCAGAGGTTAAGAGCACTGATTGCTCTTCCAGAGGACCTGAGTTCAGTTCCCAGTAACCACATGGTGGCTCACAACCACCTGTAATGAGATCTGGTGCCCTCATCTGGCCTGCAGGGACACATGCAGGCAGAACACTGTATACACAATAAATAAAATTAATTAATTAATTAATTAAATCTTTAAAAAAAAAAGTTGTCTTGGCCATGATCTCTTCACAGCAAAAGAGCAGTGACTGAGATGCAGGCATTAACAACTTAAAAAAAAAAAAAAAAAAAAAAAGGAAAAGAAAAAAGAAAAAAATCTCTTAATTCTTACAGCCAAGAAGACGACTTGGCAGGTAAGGATGCTGCCAAGCCTCAACACTTGAGTTTGATCCCTGGGAGAAGAGAACTAAGATCAGAGAAAGTCAGATCAGGGACTGGAGAGATGGCCCAGGGGTTAAGAGCACTGACTACTCTTCCAGAGGACTGGAGTTCAATACCCAGCACCCACATGGCAGCTCACACCTGTCTGTCACTCCAGTTTCAGGGGATCCTTACATCCAAGGCAAAAACACAATGCACATAAAAATAAAATTATATATATACATACATATATATATATATATATATATTTTTTTTTTTTTTTTTTTTTTTTTTTTTAAGTAAGATCGAGGGCTGGAGAGATGGCTCAGCGGTTAAGAGCACTGGCTGTGCTTTCAGAGGTCCTGAGTTCAATTCCCATCAACCACACAGTGACTCACAACCATCCGTATTGAGATCTAGTGCCCTCTTCTGGCCTGCATGCATACATGTAGACAGAACACTGTATACTAAACGAATGAATGAATCTTTAAAAAAGGAAAGAAAAGAAAAGAAATGCAGGTTAGTAGTTAGTCAATACACTCTAACTTGGAGTCATATTAGGTGTTTTCAAGGTCAAGCAGAAATACATTTTGGATAGACAGGTCATCTTGAAACACTTCAGAGATCTACAGAATATGGCATTTAAGATGTTTTAATAACATAGGGGGTTTGTTTTGTTTTGGTTTGGTTTTGTTGTTTTCGGGGGACAGGATTTCTCTGTGTAGCTTTGTCCCTTTCCTGGAATTCACTTGGTAGTCCTGGCTGGCCTCGAACTCACAGAGATCCACCTGGTACTGCCTCCCAAGTGCTGGGACTAAAGGCGTGCACCACCACTGCCTGGCCCTTTTTGTTTGTTTGTTTTTTAAAGATTTATTTATTTATTATGTACACAGAAGAAGGCACCAGATCTTATTACAGATGGTTGTGAGCCACCATGTGGGTGCTGGGATTTGAATTCAGGACCTCTGGAAGAGTAAGTAGTCAGTTCTCTTAACCCCTGAGCCATCTCTCCAGCCCCAGATTTTTTTGTGTGTGTGACAATGAGACAGGTCTGCTCCTGGTAGTATCAATCTACTTCAGAGAAGATGATGGGCATTAAAGAAACTCCATACAGAGTTTACTTTCATTGAGGCAATAGTTATCCACTGGGCAAGAAAGCGTCCTTGTCTCAACTGCTGACAGCATGCTGTCCAAATGGACAAGCAGGACATAAAAGAAAGGACTGCTGCACCTTGCCAAGATAAGGTAGGAAGGCTCTTTAGAAAATCCTGTTTCACAGATGAGTCTGTCAGATATGCTAAGCCTGTAGGCCAATGATGCAGAGGAACCTTGGGTGACTGTCCAGGCAGCCAGCTGTTTCTGTCATTCTTCACATTTTTTGGAAGTTGCTTGTTTGCACTTCCTGTTTAACTAGGTAGTATTATTTCTTTCTCGGGTCTCTGAGGGAGTTGAAGATTAGATAGAGTTTTCCTTGTTAACAAATTCAGAAAAGAAACTCATTAAAAAAGTGCAAAGTGTCTAAGTTTGAAAGACATCAAAAGATAGTTTTGGTAATACAAGGTTAAGATAGAAAGTGAATTAAGTACATTTTGGACTCACAAAATAAGATAGATAATGGAATATTTTTGCTGAAATTGTCAAAAGCAAATGGACTAGACATTGCCTGTATATATTGTATATAGTTATTGTACTTATTATAGTATATAGTTTTTCTTAAATTTTTTTAAATTTTAGACAAGAAAAAGGGGGAAATGTGATATTTTATTTGTGCTCAAACAAATAAAGCTTGTCTGGGGATCAGATGGAAAAAGCAAGCCATGATACTAAACATAGAGGTCAGGCAGTGGTAGCACACACCTTTAATCCCAGCACTGGTTAACAACCATAGAGGTCTGGAGGCCTGTACAGACAGACGATAAGTGATGTAGCTGGCCAGAGAGAGGAAGTAAGATGGCAGGGCACAGAAAGGTATGTAAGTGTATGTATACAGGAAGTAGCTCTCTTGAGCTGAGGATTTCTTAGTGTTAAGAATTTGTGGCTAGGACTGGAGAGATGGCTCAGAGGTTAAGAGCACTGGCTGTTCTTCCAGAGGTCCTGAGTTCAATTCCCAGCAACCACATGGTGGCTCACAACCATCTACAATGAGATCTGGTGCCCTCTTCTGGCCTGCAGGCTGAACACTCACTGTATACATAATAAATAAATGAATTAAAAAAAAAAAAAAGAATTTGGGGCTGGCTTGTTCTATTCCTCTGATCTCTCATCTTTCACTCCAATATCTGGCTCTGGGTTTTTTATTAAAAAGACCATTTAGCAATTGTGTTACACAACTTTCTAATGATTTAAAATGATAAAGGTCAAAGGCAGTTAAGTATCTTTTTTGTGTGTGTGGAGCTGAAGATCGAACCCAGGGCCTTATGCTTGCTAGGCAAACACTCTACCACTGAGCTAAATCCCCAACCCCAGCAGTCAAGTATCTTAAATCCCACTTCATCCATGAAATTTCAGATTGAATAACCTTATGCAGCATACAGGTATATGTAGATAACTGCAAGAAGGCACAAACCTTCTTAAAAGAAATATTACATGTCAGGCATGCAGGCACATGCCTGTAATCCCAACTCCTGGAAAATGGAAGCAGGAGGCAGGAGTGCACAGTAAACCATGGATACAAATCTAATTCAAAGTCAGCCTGGGCAAGATGAGATTCTGTTTCCAAAAAATTTCAAAATGAGAACTGCAGTAAACAGCTCCCACCAATCTGCCTATAATGGAATTTAATATTTTGGATGGGGGGCGGGATCTGTATCACAGAAATCAACGTTTTTTGAACATCTTAACCAACTACCAACAATAAAATGGATTATGGATGCAAAAGCTATTGAAAATATCCAAGATTTTCAATATTTCAACCAGCTGCTCAGCAGTTAAGATCACTGGTTGTTCTTTTATAGGACCCAACTATAATTCCCAGCATTCACTGGCATCTCTTAACTGTCTGGAACGCCAGTCCCAAGGGATCCAAACCCCTCTTCTGGAATCCACAGGCACTATAATGTAGTGCAAACATACATGCAGGTAAAATACCCATACACATAAAAAATAAATATATATATTGAACGTAGAAGCTGGAAAGTGGGTAAGAATGCATGCTGCTCTTGCAGAGGACCTGGATTCAGTTACCAACACCCACACAGCAGCTCACAACATTCTATAACTACAATTCTAGAGTATCTAATGCCCTCTTCTGGCCACCAAAGGCACCGGCATGAATGTAGGCAAACACTTATAAAATATAAAAATAGATGAATCTTTTTTTAATATGTTGGGCAGTGCATCTGAAGAGATAGCTCATCAATTAAGAACACTGGCTGTTCTTCCAAATGACCTGGGTTTGAATCCTAGCACCCATGATGGTTCCCAAACATCTATAATTCCAGTTCCAGGGGTTCCAACTTCTTCTGACCTCCGTAGACAATGCATGCACGTATATGATGCACAGACATACAATCTGAAGACTCATACACATAAAATAAAAATAATCTTTTTTTTTCCAGTTTTTTGAGACAGGATATCTCTATGTAGCCCTGGTTCTCCTGGAACTCACTCTGTAGACCAGGCTGGCCTCAAACTCAGAGCTCAGCCTGCCTCTGCCTCCATGTGCTGGGATTAAAAGCATGTGCCACTACCACCACCGGGCCAAAATAATAAACCTTTAAATCTATATACATTGAATGCAAACAATTTATCACATGCAAGTGATCCATGCGTTTCAGTGTTAAAAATCGTGTTTGAGTCAAGGAGTGGTGGTGCACACCTTTAACCCCAGCACTCAGGAGGCAGAGGTAGGCTGATCTCTGTGAGTTCCAGGCTAGTCAGGTCTACAGAGTTAATTCCAAGACAGCCAAGGATATATATACACACACATACACACACACACAACCCATCTCAAAAAACAAAACAAAATAATAATGATGATGATGATGTTTGAAAGCTGAAAGGTGGCCCAATGGTAAAGCATGCATGCATAAAGCCCTAGGTTCAATGCATAAATCTCCAGCACCGAGAAGGAAAAAAGGTGTTACTTCTTTCGATAGGGTCTCACAATGCAGCCCTGACTGGCCTGGAACTTCGCTGTGTAGATCAAGCTGGCCTCACGTGCCTTTGCATTCTGAGTCCTGAATTTAAAACCATGGCCATTTCCTGCTTTAACAATAAAGTTTTGACTGCAATCAAGTTTTCTACCTGTTAAATGTAACCTATAATAAAAAATATACTAAAAAATCTAATTTGTTAGCAAAACACTTAGATTTTTCTAAGACATTATATAAAGCAAATCACAACAGCATGAGTAGCAAATGAGTATCTCTCTCTGAATTTACACCAGTTAATTTACCCTTTATATTTCAATTAGTAGACCATACATGTTAAACACATTCACTCAAGATAATGAAGATATAGATTACTACTAATCACAAATTGAGAACAATTCAGAATTTCAAAACTTATGCATTCTATATCAATATTCTAAATGAGCTATTTGGACACACTATTATGAAGCTTAATCCATTCTATGACCGGATAGGAAGATAATCTAACTTTTTTTTTTTTTTTTTTTTGGTTTTTCAAGACAGTGTTTCTGTGTAGCTTTGCGCCTTTCCTGGAACTCACTTGGTAGCCCAGGCTGGCCTCGAACTCAGAAAGATCAGCCTGGTTCTGCCTCCTGAGTGCTGGGATTAAAGGTGTGCTGCACCACCACCACCACCACCACCCAGCGAGAATCTAACATTTTGCAAATCTAAGACTAACATCCAACATTAACTTTTTCTTGTTGCTTTTCTTTGTTGTTGTTATTTGTTTTGTTTTTCTTTTTGTTTGTTTGGGGTTTTGGGTTTCTTTGTGTAGCCCTAGCTATCCTGGAACTCACTCTATAGACCAGGCTGGCCTCGGACTCAGAAATCCACCTGTCTCTGCCTCCCAAGTGCTGGGATTAAAAGCTTGCTCCACCACCATGCAGCCCAACATTAAATCTTAATTGTGAAAAAATACTAAAATACAATGTACTTAAAAGACTAATGACTAGGTAAAGGGATGGCTAAATGAAATAACTTTGTGGTAAACAAGTATCCAAAAAAAAAAAGCCAATAGTAGAATCTAGGCGTTTGGGTATGCAGTTGCACCCTGAATTAAACCTGTATTTTTGGGGGGTTGGGGATTTAGCTCAGTGGTAGAGCGCTTGCCTAGCAAGCGCAAGGCCCTGGGTTCGATCCTCAGCTCTTAAAAAAAAAAAAAAAAAAACTGTATTTTTACTTGTCTTGATAGTTATAAAGTTTCCTAATGAACTGTTGAGGGAAAACATCTGGTGTATCCTTTATGATTTTAAGAAGAGAAACAAACTCCCTAGGGCTAAGAGTGCACCTCAGTGGTAGAGGCTTGTCTCCTAGAGGTTAAAGCCCTGGATTATTCAAGGCTCAGCACTGGAAGAGTAAAATAAAATAAAAAAAAAAAAACTATAAAAACAAAAACACTTAAGTGGCACCCAATACAAGCATTTGTAGGAGGCAACCCTGTATTCAAATCCCAGATCAAAACTCTGGACTTTGCAGACTTCATTACAGAATAAATAAATCTACATTTCTTCAGCCACTAATGGGCTGCAGAGTTCCTATTGAGTTGAACTTCTCACAAAGCACCTCACACAGGGTCAGACACACAGTCAGCACTCAGTATGTTAACAGTATATATCTTTGAATAGACACTTGTTTTATGTTGAATGAAGAAGTATTTCGGTTGAGAGTCAGTGGCAATGTTTTAACCAGGTTGTCTTAACAACTAACTCATCATTGTGAGATCTTTTCCAAAAAGGAAGGCTCCTGATAGGAAACTTGATGGTTAACAAGCTGGCAAGAGGAAGTAAAAGAAACGCCTTGAAAAGCTCAATCGATAGTACTGTTCTCCATCTGAAGAAAATCACTCACAATTATTTTTTTTTAAGTTTCAAGACAAACTTTTAAAAAGCTTACAAGGCTTCCCCTAGGCAGGCAGGCTGGCTGGCTGGGAACAACCTCCTGACGACAAGACTTGTCACTTGCAGGTAAGGAAGCTGGACTCCAACACATCCCTAGTTTATCCAAAACCCTTCCTCCCGCGTCAAGACCACAACCCAACTCCTTCTGGGGTGAAGAGCTCCACGTCCACTTTGGATCGTGATAACGGTCACGGGGGAGGGGAGGGGGAGCAGGAAGATGAACCGGCTCCGGTGTGCCCGCAGCACCCTCCCGGTGACTCCGCAGAAGGCAACCCCGCCACGACTTCTTCCCGCCACCGCTGCCCCCACCTGACCTCTCCCCGGAGAAACTTCTCCACCGACTCCGCTCTCCTCCAGGATGCAGAAGCGGAGTCTGACACCTCGCGTCCCCCAGGCTCCCAGACGACTACGCACGCACGCACGCACCGCCACTACCTAGCTGGAGGAGGGAGGGGACGCCAGCGGACCACGGCCCCCGCCCCTCCCCCCCTCCCCGCCGGCCACCCAGCTTTGTCCCACCTGCCGGGAGGACCCCGGGGCCGCCTCGGGCCGCCCGTCCCGCGGGCCGTCCGCCACCGCGCCACCCAGGAGCCCCGGGCCGACGGGGGCCGGCCGCGCCCCGCCCCCGCCCGCCCGCTGCCCGCCCGCAGTCCGGAGCCCGCCCGCGGCCTCACCTCACCTACCCTCTTTCGGGGGCCGGTCTCCACCTCCTGCTCCGCCATGTTGGGCCCCGCTCGGAACCGCGGCGGCTCCCGGCGCGGCGGCGGCGGCGGCGGCGGCGGCCGCGGCCCCTCTCGGCCCCCGCCCACACTGCAGACACGGCGCTTCGCTCGCGACGGTCCGGTCCCCGCGGCCCCCGCGGGGCCTGACGCGGGAGTGACGAGGGGGGCGGAGGCCCGCGCGCCGGCCGCAGCTCCCGGGGTCCCACCGGCGTGCGCGTGGGCACGAGGGCCTGCCGGGGCAGGGGAGGGCCGGGACTCGGGGGGTTAATGGCCTCCAAGGGGCCCCGGGAGTAGGATTATTTTCTCTCAGAGAAATTCCTCCGCCTGTGGTTTCTTAAAGGGATCTCCAAACCAGCCCCTTGCGCGCGCCCTTAGTGCGCAGGCGCGCCACAAGCCCCGCCTCCCTTTCCCACCAAGCCCCCGGTCCTGAGCGTGCGCGGTGAGTGGCCTAGACTAGGCCAAATCCCGCTCGCCTTGTTGCTGCCAGCAGCTGCTCCCACCACTCAACTATGGCCGCTCCCTTAAAGGGACCATGGCGAAGAGATGGTGGCAGATTGAGATCTTAATGAAAGGGCCATCTGGAGGACTGGGAGAAATGACAGTGAGGGGTTCACATCACCACCCCTACACCTGACTACAGACATATTGCTGAAGAGAAAAACGGTTGATGAGCTGAAGTTCTCAGTGACCCTTTGAGCATGAAGAATCCCAACCAAGAAGAGAACAGGACTATTATCTCAAGGAGAACACCAACAGCTTGTCAAGAGGGAAAGGGCAGAGACTACCAAGGACCCACTTCCAACCCTAAAATCAGATCCACTGGTGGTTTTGAAGACAGAACCAACCACAAAAGATAATTTCTTCAGGAGTTGTTTGTCATTAGAATTACAAAATGGGGAAGGATTCTAGAAACCATATACTCCATTGCCTTCAAAGTTAGCATTTCAGTATGGTCATCGGAAGTAAATTAATTTAGCTCCAGATATTGCGTGGCTGGTGAGGAACTAGAACCCAGACTGGAGTTGCATTCCTCCGGGAATGCACAAAACTGCCTTCTGGGAAAGAGAAGACCATAAAATGTAAAGTGTCTTGATATTTCAAGAACATGATTGCTCTCTTTTGAAGACGGAGGTGGAAAACCTTCAACTGCTGTCTGTCATCTTTGCCTCCTCTAAAGGAGCTTGACAATCTGACATAAAGGATAAAAACCTGTCAAAGCAGAGAAATCCAAGAAGAGTGGGTTCTCTCTTCCCTGAAACACACTGAAGAAAGCTGAGGAGAATGAGGGCTTGATTTATTCCCGGGTCCTCGGATGGAGTGAAACTTCCCTAATGGAATTCTTTTTTTTTTTTTTTAAGATTTATTGATTTGCCTGGCGGTGGTGGCGCACGCCGTTGATCCCAGCACTCGGGAAGCAGAGGCAGGTGGATCTCTGAGTTCGAGGCCAGCCTGGTCTCCAAAGCAAGTTCCAGGGAAGGCGCAAAGCTACACAGAGAAACCCTGTCTTGAAAACTCAAAAAACAAAAAAAAAAGATTTATTGATTTATTTATCATGTATACAGTACAGTGTTCTGCCTGCATGTTTGCCTACAAGCCAGAAGAGAGCACCAGATCTCATTATAGAAGGTTGTGAACCACCATGTGGTTGCTGGGAATTGAACTGAGGACCTTTGGAGGAGCAGCTAGTGCTCTTAACCTCTGAGCCATCTCTCCAGCTCCCCTAATGGAATTCCTAATGATGGCTTAGGGACAAAAGAAAGACATATAATAAGCAATACAATAAAATCGGTTAGGGTTGGTAGGGTTGGGTTGGGCTGGGCTACTATGTAAATCAGGCTAGCCTGAAACTCCTGATCCTCTTGCCTTGACCATCCCAGTGCTTGGAGTGCTGGGATAATAGAAAATTCACAAAGAACTAATTTTTTAATTTTATATTTAAGTCTCTGATTGAAAAAGTGTCATTCTCCATGGCAATACTTATTTGAAGGGGATCTACCAGCTCCTATACTCACAGGATAGAGTCAGTCTGCAATTATACTTTCATGTGTCAGTCGGTAGCTCTTCGAACCCAAGAACTTTTTCTGAAAACTGACATGGCTGCACGTTTCCATGCTGGTCCTGACTTCCTTGCTTATACCTGTTACCTTTAGTTTCACTCATGGGTAGAACAAAGAGAAATATAGTCATTTCTGCCAAAGAATTTATTTTTTAATATCCTAGACTCTTTCGTTACACTTCCAGGGAAAAAGCAAATATAGAAAGATTAAGAAAAGACATTTTTGTTGGCTGGAGAGATGGCTGAGTTCAATTCCCAGCATCCACATGGTGGCTCACAACCATCTATCATGGGATCTGATGCCCTCTTCTGGCATAAAGGAATACATTCAGATAGAGCACTCACATACATAAAATAAATAAATCTTTAAAAAAAAATTTTCAGGGAATATAGGTAAATTAAAGACTGGATGGTTTCTACCTGTTTTTTGCAGGCTGTAGAATACTCCCTTCTAATTAAATCTAACAGTTAACAAATGGAACTTTGCCGGGCAGTGGTGGCGCACGCCTTTGATCCCAGCACTCAGGAGGCAGAGCCAGGTGGATCTCTGTGAGTTCGAGGCCAGCCTGGGCTACCAAGTGAGTTCCAGGAAAGGCTCCAAAGCTACACAGAGAAACCCTGTTTTGGGGGGGAAAAATGCAACTTCAATGGCCGGGCAGTTGTGGTGCACACATTCAGCTCAGCAATTAGGAGGCAGAGGCAGGAGGATTTCCATGAGTTTGGGGCCAACATGGTCTACAGAGTGAGTTCCAGGACAGCCAGAGCTACACAGAGAAATTCTGTCTTAAATAAAAAAAGAAAAAATGAAACTTCAAATTTTCAACTCAAAGTAGGGAACCCACTTTCAGCCTTGCCCTCTCCTTTCTCCTGCTCTCAGTGCCCCCCCCCAGAATAGAAACATGTTAGGCTTGGCCACACACACACACACACACACACACACACACACACCACCACCCACAGCCCATACACATACACACATACAAACCATACATACACCACACACACAACATACACACACACACACACACACACACACACACACACCACCACCACCACCCACAGCCCATACACATACACACATACAAACCATACATACACCACACACACAACATATACACACACACATACACACACACACACCACCACCATCCACAGCCCATACACATACACACATACAAACCATACATACACCACACACACAACATACACACACACACACACACACACACACACACACACACACACCACCACCACCCACAGCCCATACACATACACACATACAAACCATACATACACCACACACACAACATACACACACACACACACACACACACACACACACACAAATGGTTTAAAGGCATTTATGTAGTTCAATTACGCTATATTCTTCTTCTTTTGCGTTCTGAGGACCCCCCTCACACGTGCTAAGAAAGCATTCTACCACTGAGACACAAGCCCCAGTCTCATTTCCATTTTTCAAGATGAAACCAAAGCCCAGATGAGAAGTGAATGGCACAAGATCACACAAAGGATTAGTAACATCATCAAGACCGGCAGGCATCTTCACTCTCAGCCTAAGGTTCTCCACCACAGCAGGAAGTTTCTAGAGGTCTAATGTGTTGGATCTTGAATAATAGTCATGATTTGTACATTCCAGATAATGTACAAGCACATCAGGGATATTCAATGCATTTATGGATAACGGGGAAAGAGAAAGCCAGCATGTAGGGAGCACCATGGAGTTAACCAAATTTTATAGAGTGGTTCATAGAGAACAAGAGACTATTTAGTACAAGTCATTAAACAGAGAGAACAAGACAGAATTCAAAGATACACACTTCCTTGAAATTTCATAAAGACTATAAATTGATGACCTGATAGTCCAATCTGTCTGGAAGACAGATATATATCTGGCCTATCTGTGTATACTTACACGATGTTAGTCAAGTTGATTTTTTGTGACTTGATTTTCTCATGTGGAAATGGGTTACTGGAAGGATTAAATTAGTCCACACATGCAAAGCTCTTAGAACAACTTTTGGCCCCTGGTGCTCCACCTCACTCACTGTCCTAGTGTTGTGAAGAGACATCACAACCAAGGCAACCCTTTATACTTTTTGGTTTTGGTTTTTTCAAGACAGGGTTTCTCTTATGTAACATTCCTGGCTGTCCTGGAACTCACTTTGTAGACCTGACTGGCTTTGAACTTACTGAGATCCGCTTGCATCTGCCTCCCAAGTGCTGGGATTAAAGGCGTGTCCCGCTACTGCCCGGCCCAAGGCAACTCTTATAGAAAAAAAGCTTTTAATTAGGAGCTTGCTTACACTTTCAGAGGCTCAGTCCATTATCATGACAGGGAATGCTGGTGCTGGAACAATAGCTGTGAGCTACATCCTGATCCACAGGCGGGGGGGGGGGGGGGGGGGGGGGGGGGGGGGGGTAGGGGGGAGACTGGGCCTGGCTTGGGCTTTTGAAAACCTCAAAGCCCACCCTTCAGTCATGCACTTCCTGTTTCCAATTCTTTCAAACAGTTCTATTCCTTGGTGACTAAGCGTTCAAATGATGAGCCTGTGAGGGTCATTCTTATTCAAACCGCCACACACCACATCAATATTATTATACTTAAAGTGTTTTCTTGTTTGTTTGTTATCTTTTCTGTTTGTTTGTCTTTCTTTCTTTCTTTTTTTTTATTTTGGTTTTTCAAGACAGGGTTTCTCTCTGTGTAGCTTTGCGCCTTTCCTGGATCTCACTCTGTAGACCAGGCTGGCCTCAAACTCACAGAGACCCACCTGCCTCTGCCTCCCAAGTGCTGGGGTTACAGGTGTGAGCCACCACCGCCCAGCTTGTTTGTCTTTCAAGACAGGGTTTTTCTGTGTAGCCCTGGCTGTTCTGGATCTCACTCTGTAGACCAGGCTGCCCTGGAAATGAGAGATCTGTCTACCTCAGTGCCACCACTGCTTGGTTAAAGTATGTATTTTTTATATGCGTGCGTGTGTGTGTGTGTGTGTGTGTGTGTGTGTGTGTGTGTGTGTGTGTGAGAGAGAGAGAGAGACAGAGACAGAGACAGAGACAGAGACAGAGACAGATGTGGAGGGTTTCAGGGTGAGTGCAGGCACATGTGTGAAGTGTGCAGATCAGAGGACATCTTTCAGGAACTGTTCTTTCCCTCCACTGGGGTACCCAAAGATCCAACTCAGGTAGTCATAGTTGGGTTTCCAAGGCAAGTGCTTTTACCCACGGAACCATCTTCCCAGCCCAATATTTGCTTTTGTTATTTATTTGTTTTACCTTTCCTAATTTTAAAATTACATTCCAACATTTAAAATGTGATAATTCACCTAGATAATCCACTTTTCTGACTTCTAAAACAAGAAGTAAATCTAGAATACAAGGGTGGGGTGATATTTTGAACTATGAAGCCAATTCAGTTTTCAACATCTCAAGTCAGACTTCATTATAGACTCTAGTCTGAAGGATAGGCCTGAAAAGAATTTCTCTAGTCAGAAAAGATTAAAATAGGCTTAATGGGGTAAGAAATAATCTGCTGGCTTGCCTTTGTTCCATTTAATCTATTTAGTTGTGCAAACAGTAAAAATCTTACCCAGAGTTTGCTCACACTCCAGAGAAGATACTTCTTCCATCTAGAACAGCTAAACCATGAGACTGTGATACAGAGCCTGGCCTTTAGAAACAGGATGGGGGCGTCAGTCGGGGGGCCCGGTCTCCCCACTCTAACTTTTCAACACAGAAAGGACGCCTTCTTGCCCTAAGAAACAGAACAACGTGCAGACTAGGGCCACAGGTCAAACATCTGGCCACATGTGAGTGAAAGTGCAGTTAGGAAAAGCGAAGGCCCGCATCCAGCCCAGAGAATCACTCAAGACAGGTAAACCCTGTTTTACATGAAAGAATTATCTAGACATCATTACAGAAAGAACCCTGAAAAGAAAAAAACGGGTCCTGTGCTCCCGAGTCACACAGAATGGATCTGGAATTTCCTATAGATCCTGGGGAAGAAGGAAAGTGGCCAACACTCAAGGCTGACAACTGGATGGGCATGGCTATGCAGATTATATTAGTCGGAAAACAAAGTCACAGACCTCAGAAAGTGTGATGATTTGCCTAGAGGCTGTGAGAAGGTTCATCAGGGCCAGGCTAGGAAAAGTGCCACTCACTGGCCAGCAGGTTGCTGAGCATTATGGGGGGAAAAAAGAAAACAGAATCCAATATCTCAGGCTTCTTTATCTGCAATGCCTCCCTCTAAACACAAGACACCATTTTAAATATAGGGCAGTTACATGAAATTCAAAACAGACTTCTAACTACTTCATTCAAACATGCTTTAATCAAAACTGACACTTACGGGCTGGAGAATCATCGGTGAAGAGCATTGGCAGCACTTCCAGAGGTCCTGAGTTCAATTCCCAGTAACCACATGATGACTCACAACCATCTATAATGAGATCTGATGCCCTCTTCTGGCCTGCAGGTACATACGCAGCTAGAGCACCATATACATAAATAAATAAATCTTTTAAAAAAATTTTTAAAAGACTGACATGTACATAGATGAGATACAATTCAGAGACTCTGAAAAGATAAAACAATGCTGAAGTGAAGTTACTTTAAATAGGCAAGTCGTGTTTCCGGGGTGACAAATTCAAGCTAAAACTTAAATAATGACCAAGAGCCAGCCGTACTAAATGACTGACACAAAGCATGCCATGCAAAGGGAACAGCAAGAATAAACCATCACAAGCAAAATTGCTATCTCACACCTTTAAATCCCAGCGCCCGCCAGGCGGCGGCAGCGTACCCACCCAGGAGGCAGAGACAGAGGCAGGCAGATCTCTCTAAGAGTTTGAGGCCAGCGAGGTCTACATGACAAGTTCTAGGCCTGTGGTGATATTTTATTTGTGCTCTAATAAATAAAGCTTGCATGGAGATCAGAGGAAAAAGCTAGCCACTATAGTATTCAGGCAGTGGTAGCACATGCCTTTCAGAAAGCAGAGATTCATCTGGATCTCTGTGAGTTAAAAGCCACATTGGGAACAAAACCAGGCATGGGGTGACACACGCCTTTAAATTCAAATTAATTCTAATTAACCATAAAGGTCTCAAGATCTGTACAGACAGACAGGAAGTGACAGAGCTGGGCAGAAAGAGGAAGTGATGTAGCTGGGCAGAGAGAGGAAGTGAGATGGCAGGGACACAAAGGATATAGGCGTGGGTATACAGGAAGTGGCTCTCTCTGGAGGCTGAGGGGTGGTGAGGTGAGGTTGGCTGTGGCTTGTCCTATCCCTCTGATCTCTCAGTTTTAACCCCAGTATCTGGCTCTGGGTTTTTTATTAATAGGACAGTTTAGCAATTCGTCCTACATAAGCCAGCTAGGGCTACATAGTGAGACCCTTTCTCAAAAAGAAAGGAAAAAAGAAAATAGCCTTTCCACAGGAACAACCCTCAAGTGCTCAGAAGCAGCCAGTGTTCCTAGAACCCAGTAGCCAGTCAGAGGAGCTGAAGGTGGATTCAAAGGAAAGCAAAGACAATCCATGAAATACTGCCTCCTTTTCCTTCCTCTCTCTCTCTCTTTTCCTTTCTTCCTTTTTTCTTTCTTTCTTTCTTTTTTTTTTTTTTTTTTTTTTTGTTGTTGTTGTTGTTGTTGTTGTATGGATTTTCGAGACTGGGTTTCTCTGTGTAGTTTTGGTGCCTGTCCTGGAGCTTGCTCTGTAGACCAGGCTGGCCCCGAACTCAGAGATCCCCAGTGCTGGGATTAAAGGTGTGTGCCCCACCCCGCTCTTTGTTTTTTGTTTTTTTCTCTTGAGAGAAGGTTTCATATATACCAAGCTGGTCTGGTCTCTGGGAAAAAAGAGAAAAAAGGAATTAAAAAGAAAGGAAAGGAAAAGACATGGCTGCTCCTAGTTATGGTGGTGGAGGAGAAAGTCTGTAGGTGAAAAGGAGCACAGGCAGAGGCAGGGACATCTGGGAGAATTCAGAGTGGACATGACCACACTGAGCTGGGCCATGTGGAGAGGGTGAAGGGAAGAGGAAAGAAGAGACCGGAACCAGGTGCAGCAGCCAGGAGGCACAAAGGAGGCAGGTAACCAAAATGTCTGGATCACATGGGGGAAAAGCCTCTGGGGGAAGAGCAGCCCAGCCCCTGGGCTAGTGAATTCAGGGTAGAGGGTGGGGTATGCCTGTCATACCCTGTCACAGGTAGGGACTGAGGGATGCTGGGAGAACCTGAAGGCCAGGCTTGCTTTGATATGTTAAATAGACACTTCAGCCATTTGCCCCAGGGTTTGAGACTTAACAGTTTCTACTTTGCTGTTTGTCTAAGCGTGTCCTTGAACTTCTGATCCTCTGTGCCTTCCCCTTCTGAGTATAGAAATCACAGGCATACATCTCTAGTTGAAGGTTTGGGGGTTTTGATTTTTGTTTTTGTTTCATGTGCAGGCCTTTAATTTGATTTCACCTATGAGAGAAAGCCACTGTAGACTTTGTGGGAAAATCATGTGGTCTCTGGAGACCATGAGGGAGCAAGGGTGGACATAAATGAGACCTTGTGGCAGTCCAGGTGAGTGAGACAGTAACAGTCCAGAGCACTGGCTGTCCAGACAAAGGAAACTAGATGAATTCAGATGATGTTTTAGGAGATTGAACCAAAGAGATTGCTAAATGAATAGGGGGTAGGGAGAGACAGGACTGACTTGATTATTAACCTCAACAACTATGTGACTAGTAGAGCCTATTTGAAGTGAAGTCTAGTCAGTGGTGGCGCAAGGCTTTAAATCCCAATACTCTGAAAGGCAGAGGCAGGCAGATCTCTGAGTTTGAGGCCACCCTGGTCTACAGAGTGAGTTCCAGGACAGCCAAGGCTGTTACACAGAGAAAACCTGTCTCAAAAAAAAAAAAAAAAAAAAAAAAGAAAGAAAGAAAGAAAGAAAGAAATGAAGTAGAGTAGATTTGAAGAACTGGGAAGAAAATGAAGAAGGTCTTGGATGTGCTAACTTTAGGATGTGTCTTACACACCCAGTAAAAGTGACAAGGCAGTTGGACACTGGAGCCTGAGGTTCAGGAGAGATAACAGATACGGAAGCAGGGGAAGTCATCAGGTTTTTGTTTTGTTTTGTTTTGTTTTGTTTTTAATAAATACAATCCATGAATATGGACCATTATTTCAAGGAGTTTCACTGTAGGAGCAAAGGGATGACCATGGTACTATACACTTTTTTTTTTTTTTTGGTGGGGGTGGGGTTTCAAGACAGGGTTTCTCTGTGTAGCTTTGGAGCCTTTCCTGGAACTAGCTTTGTAGCCCAGGCTGGCCTTGAATTTACAGAGATCCGCCTGCCTCTGCCTCCCGAGTGAGTGCTGTGATTAGAGGCGTGCACCAACACCACCCGGCTGGTACTATACACTTTTAATCCCAGTGTTTTAGCTAGGATTTCTAAAGCTGTGAAGAGACACCATGACCACAGCAACTCTTTTAAAGGAAAACATTTAATTGTGGGTGGCTTACAGTTCAGAGGTTCAGTCCATTATATTCAGGGCAGTACATGGCGGCATGCAGGAAGACCTGGTGCTGGAAAAGGAACTAAAGAGTTCTACATCTTGATTTGCAGGCAATAGTGTACCAGACTGAGCACAGTTTGAGCAAAGGAGACCTCCAAGCCTATCCCTACAGTGACACACTTCCTCCAACAAGGCCACACCTACTCCAACAAAACCATACCTCCTAAGAGTGCCACTCCCTTTCAGGGCCATTTTCTTTCAAACCACCATACCCAGCACTGGCAGGTAGATCTCTGTGAACTACAGGCCAGCCTGTTCAATATAACAAGTTGCAAGTCAGCCTTCCAAGAGCTACACTGGGAGACCTTGTATGGTGGCTGTTACTGGTTTTCAATTTAACTACATCTGGAATTAACTGAACCCTGTGTGGCTGGGTATACTTGTGAGGGAATTTTTTTTCTTGACTGGATTATTTAAGGTAGGAAGACCCACTTAAATCTGGGCCACATCTGATAGAATTAAAAAAAAAAAAAAAAACATGCTTGTTTCATAAGGTATTAAAGCTGCACCTTCATGTACTCATACAGGAATGTACAAGTGTTACAAAGGCCCCAAAATGTGAAAGCTTAAGTAAACACTGAGGATAGCTTAAGTTCTGAGGGTCTAAGAAAATGTTGGCTGAGTACGTGAAAGCTTTAAAGGTATAAGAAAGTTATGCCGGGTGGTGGTGCATGCCTGTAATCCCAGCACTCGGGAGGCAGAGGCAGGTGGACCTCTGTGAGTTCGAAGCCAGCCTGGTCTACAAAGCTAGTCCAGGACAGGCTCCAAAGCTACAGAGAAACCCTGTCTCAAAAAACAAAAATAAATAAGAAAGTTATATACATAAAAGTTCTGAAGGTGTAAGAAAGTGGTTTAAGGCATACGCATGAAAGTTCTGGAAGTATAAGAAAGTGACTAAGGATGATGGAAAATGTTTCAGATTTCTTTCCCCGCTATAATATTGTTAAATCTATGCTTAATGGTTCAACCAGACCACTTGCACGGTGGGGTCTGGAGACTGCTCACCAGCAGGTTGCCAAAAGGAGATAGTTATCTCTATGACACCTAAATCTACTTCTAAAACACCTGTCCCCTAGCCTTTCTTTCTCTATGATCAAACTGGAGGCACCATCTACATTGGCCAGATGTAGGCTGCCCTGAGCAGTCCTATAAAAGATAAGATCCCACAACTTCAGATAGCCCTTTAAAAGGTAAGAAACAGCTTGATGCCTCTGGCCAGAGGACCATTGCTAGTCCACCTGAAACTGGATGCTGCCCTCCTCACCCATCTTTTTCTTCTTTTCTTGATCCTACTGGTTGCACCCTGCCTTATAAACTACTTGTCTAGATTTCTCCAACACTAACCAGACTTTTAACCAGTTGCTATTACAGGATTACCAGCGCCTAGCTATGGAGCCAGAGACCTGCAGCACCCGGTTACATCCTGATGTTGAAGATCAAGATTGCCCAAAGAAACTCAATGCCCTGATTTAGCAGGAAGTAGTCCAATAACATCACCCCCTTTTCTGTGACCAGATTGTTTATCAATAATAAACAAAGAAAGGGGAGATGTAAGGCCTTCGAGCCACACTAGTGGCCAGGCTCCTCCACCAAGAACCTCTAACAGCCAGGTTCCATCCACAGAATACTCTAACTTCCCTAACTGCTGGACCCTGCTCCAAACCTGCAGAGCAAAAAGCCCAATCTCTGGACATGAAATCCCACCAATCTTCACTGTGGAAAGCTCGCCCTGAAAAGTTCCATCCCTTCTCAAGAAGCTCTATATAAGCCCTCTGTCCTTTTCAGTTTGCTGCTGTTTCTTGCTCTAGCAGAGGCAGGCACCCTCCTGGTTTTTTCCCATCCCGATAAATCTCTTGTGGTGAGGTTTGCTGTGTGGTGTGACTTTGTGGTATTCCTTGGCTTCCATCTCAATTGCAATGCTTACAACACCTTCTGGCAACCTACGGAAAGGACACGGAAAAAGGAAGTTCTTGCTCTTTTGCCTGTTTGCCCTCCCTCTCTCTAGCAAGTTCAGTCCTTCACTGGCATCAGAGCCTACTTCTTTAGGACCCAGACATATACTGAAGACCAGTTAAGACATCTATCCTCATGTACCAAACAACTACTGGATTCTTGGACTTTCTGTTGATAGATATCCATTGTTGGACTAGCTGGACCACAGCCTATAAGACACTCTAATAATATATATGTATATATATATACACCATGTGTGAATGTAGATAGATAGATAGATAGACAGACAGACGGACAGAAAGATAGAAAGAGCTGGGTGGCCATAGCTCATGCCTTTAATCCCAGCACTTGGGAGGCAAAGCCAGGAGGATCTCTGTGAGTTCAAGGCCAGCCTGGTGTACAGAGCGAGATCCAGAACAGGCACCAAAACAACACAGAGAAACCCTGTCTCAAAAAACCAAAAACAAAGAAAGAAAGATAGATTCATTCATTCATTCATTCTGTTAGTTCTGTTCCTTTAGAGAAAAAAGGGGAACCTGGGGGAAAAAGGCAGAGAAATGATGAGATTGTAGTTGGAAAAGAATGTAGCTCAAGAAAATATTTGTGGAGCCGAAGAGATGAGTCAATGGTTAAGAGCATTGGCTACTCTTCAGGAGGACTAAGGTTCAATTTCCAGCACCCATTTGGTAGCTCATAATTGTCTGTAACCCCAGAGCCAGGTAATCCATCACCCTCAGGCAAGCACTGGGTACACAGACATATATGCAGGCAAAACACACATACACTAATAGTAAGCAGATAATTTTTTTTAAGATTTATTATTTATTATGTATACAGCATGTATGCCTGCAGGCCAGAAGAGGGCACCAGGCCTCATTACAGATGGTTGTGAGCCACCATGTAGTTGCTGGGAATTGAACTCAGGACGTCTGGAAGAGCAGTCAGTGCTCTTAACCTCTGAGCCATTTCTCCAGCCCGTGAGCAACTAATTTTAAAACAAAGAAAGAACTTGTTTTGATTCATAATCGCCAAAGTTTGTTAAAAACAGTGATGCTTCTCTAAGTATGCAGGAAACATCAATTGAATACCATTGTCTCAAAGACTCTCTCCCTCCAAATTGACACAGGGTTTGAATCTGCAACAATGAAGAAAAACGCAGAAGTGGATGACAAGAGTGGGTTGGAAAAAGGAAAGTGAGCATCTGGGATGAACTCAGATTTAGAAGCCAGTGTTCTATCTAGTATTTTGTCCCTGGAAAACACACCTAGCATCATCACCTTTTCTGGGGGGAGGATGGGGAAAGGTTCCTTTGAATAAAAATGGTGACTATCAACTGGGTGGTGGTAGCACAGACCTTTAATCCCAACACTCAGGAGGCAGAGGCAGGTTCCAAGCCAGTTGAATCATTATGAGGTGTTTTTATTTCCTAAAATAGTCACAGTAATCACACCAACATTGATTTCAGAAGAACAGAAATTCTTTTTCAAAATTAAGGTTTTTATGGTACTGGAGAGAAGGCTCAATGTGTAAGAGCACTAGTTGCTTTTCCAGAAGACAAGGGTTCAATTCCCAGAACCCATAGGGTTCCTCACAACTCCTGTTCCTGGGGATCTGATGCCCTCTTCTGGCCTCCTTGGTGTGAACTTAATACACAGACATACAGGCAGGCACACATACAAATAAAATCATACAAATAAAATGAAATAAAGTTGAGTGGTAGTGGCCTATGCCTTTAATCCCAGCACTCTCAAACTCAGACGCAGGCAGATATCTGAGTTCAAACCAGCCTGGTGTACAGAGTGAGTTCCAGGACAACCAGGGCTACACAAAGAAACCCTGTCTCAGAAAAGAAAAAAAAAAAAAAAAAAAGGAAAGCAAAAAAGCAAGCAATAAAGAAAGAAAGAAACAAACAAAAGAAAAAAGGAAAGACAAAAAGAAAAGAGAGGGAGAGAGAGAAAGAAAGAAGGAAAGAAAGAAAGGTAGATAGACAGACAGACAGATAAAATCTAGCTTGGTGCCATACTCCTTCAGTCCCAGCATTCAGGAAGCTGGGGTGGGAAGATTTCTGTGAGTTCAAGGCCAGCCTGGTCTACACTGAGATACCCTGACATTAAAAAAATTTTAATTAAAAATTTAAAAAAGGGTATTCATGACCCATTGGCAATCTCTTACTTGTTGTCTAATATTAGTTAAAGACGTGTTACATCTGTTTATGCTGTGGAACATTTGGTTAGTGATGCAAAGATGTGTTGTAACACAAATTGCTAAATGGTCTTATTAATAAAAAAAAAAAAAAAAACAGAGCCAGATATTGGGGTGAAAACTGAGAGATCAGAGAAACAGAACAAGCCAGCCACAAGTTCTTACAGCTAGGAAATCCTCAGACCAAGAGGGAGCTACTTCCTGTATACTCACACTTATACCTTTCTGTGCCTGCCTTCCTACTTCCTCTCTCTGCCCAGCTACATTACTTCCTCTTTCCACCCAGCTCTATCACTTCCTGCCTGTCTATACAGACCTCCAGACCTCTATGGTTAACTAGAGCTGGGATTAAATGCATGTGCTACCACACCTGGCTCTGTTCCCAGTGTGACCTTGAACTCACAAAGATCTGGATGAATCTCTGCCTCCCAAATGCTAGGATTAAAGGCGTGTGCTACCATTGCCTGACTTCTATGTTTAACATAGTGGCTGGCTTTTTCCTCTGATCCCCACGTAAGCTTTATTTGTTAGAGGACAAATAAAATATCACCATAATGTGTTGCATTCTTTTTTGTTTGTTTGTTTGTTTGTTTTTCAAGACAGGGTTTCGATGTGCAGCTTTGGAGAGTGTCTTGAAACTTGCTCTGCAGACCAGGCTGGCCTCAAACTCATAGAAATCCTCCAACCTCTGCCTCCCGAGTGCTGGAATAAAGGTGTGTGTCACCACCATCCAGCCATGTTGCATTCTTTCATGTTGCATTTGTTCAACGTTGTGAAGCTGTGTTATGTTGCCTGTCTAAAACATCTGATTGGTCTAATAAACAGCTGAACAGCCAATAGCTAGGCAGGAGTAAGTATAGGTAGGGATGGCAGGTAGAGAGAATAAGACCCCAATAAAATAAAAAGAAAGAGAGAGAGAGAAAAAACACTGTAATTAGAAAGAAAGAACACTGTAACTTGTCAGTAGCATGCTTGTATAAAGGCAAAATACAACCATATGTATATGGGATTGATGTGAGAGTATATGAAGAATACACAAAACTCCAATTGCAGTTGACCATGCATATAATATAATCACAACAGAAGAAAAGTGGAGGCAAAGCCCTTCCTGGCAGTGCATGCCTTTAATCACAACACTTGGGAGCAAGAGGTAGGAGGAACTTTGTGAGTTTGAAGCCAGACTGGTCTACATCAAAAGAAAGAAAGTGGAGGCAGGAAGACATCAAGTTCCAGGCTACACAATAAGACACTGTCTCAAAAACAAAACAAAAAAAGCAACAAAGAAAGCTTACGACTCAACAATAAAAAACAAGACTAAAAGAGGGGGGACCCATAGCTTGGTAGTAGAATACTCGTCTAGTATTACGTACAAGGCACTACATTGCTGTGGAATAATCCTTCTGTACACTGGGAATGTGTATAGCTCTCACTAGCTAATAAAGAAGCTGACTGGCCTATAGCACGGCAGGATAAAGTTAGGTGGGACAATCAAACTGAGGAACTGGCGTGAAGAAGGGTGGAGTCAGGGGAGATGCCAGCCAGCTGCCCAGGAAGCAGGAAGTGTAGAAAATGAGGTAACGCCAAGAGGTGGTGGCACATGCCTTTAATCCCAACACTTGGGAAGCAGAGCTAGGCAGATCTCTGTGAGTTCAAGGCCAGCCTGGTATACAGAGTGAGATCCAGGACAGGCACCAAAACAACACAGAGAAACTCTGTCTCAGAAAATAAAAGAAAAAGAAAAAAAGAAAGAAAGAAATAAAAAGAAAATGAGGTAACAAACCATGAGCCAGGTGATGAAGCATAGATAAGAAATATGCAGCTTCCTCGCTGCGAACCATTGAAAGTCAGCCCTCATCACAAGGGTTTGTTTAAAAAAAGAAAAGAAAAGAAAAAAAAGAAATATGAGTTAATTTAAGTTTAAGACTTAGCTAGTAACAAGCCTAGTGGCTGACCATTTATAAATAATATTAAGCCTCTGTAAATAATATTAAGCCTCTGTATTGGTTATATGGGAGCAGGCAGTTGGGACAGGAAAACTCCGTTATACTACATCCATGTCCGGTACTGGAATGAAAAGACTTGAATAGATAGCTCTTCAAAGAAACTAAAAGTCAATTTGGATGGCTGTTACAAAACAAAAAAAAAAGCAAAAACAAAAACAAAAAAAACGCTGGACCCGGTGGTTCACTCCTGTTGTCATAGTACTTGGAAGACTGACACTGGCATCATCACTTCCGGCTTGTCAGTAAGCCCTTGTTGGTTTTGCTTCAAGTGTCCTACCTTTTTCCTCCTTGGCCATCTACAGGCAGGATGGGTCACCAGCAAGAATACTGAAGTGACCCACAGAAACGCCACCAGAGTTCCCTCTCCTGCCTGAGTCTGCTCAAACTGCCGTGGTCTGATCCGGACAGACAGGTGGACCATGAGTTTGCAGTGTGTCAGTGCTCAGGAGGCAGACATCATTAACTTGGACTAAGGCCCCTCGAATAGACTATTCAAGACTGTCTACCTGGTAAAGAGAGATCATGTTAGGCTTTGTATACACACACACACACACACACACACACACACACACACACACACACAAATAAAGAAATAAAATACTTAAGTAAATAAAAAATAAAAAACCAAGAACTTAAAAGAAAAGAGTCTTGATAAAGATACAGAGGAACTAGAATAGGCTAAAGTAGGTAGATTCAAAGTTCAAGATCAGTCTGTGCTATAAAATTTAATGACCTTCTTTATAAAGTAAAAAGCAGAGGCTGAGCTAGGCATGGTGGTACAGGCCGTTAATCTCGATACTTGGAAGGCAGAGGCAGTCAGATCTCTGTGAGTTCGAAGCCAGCCTGGTCTACAGAGGGAGTTCCAGGACAGCCAGGGCTGTTACACAGAGAAACCCTGTCTCGAAAAACAAACAGAAGAATAAAAAGATCTTCCTCAGGCTGTGACTGGGTTTCTTGATAAAGTGCTTATGTCACATGCACAGCACTCTAGTTTCCAGTTTTAATCCCTAGTTCCAGAGGGGGAAAATCTTGGGCCAGCAAATGGCTCAGTGGACAAAGACACCTGTCATCAAGCCTGAAGCCCGAATCCAATCCTTGAAACCCACGTAGTGGAAGGAGAGAACCAGCTACCGAAAATTATCCTCTCACCTCCACACTTGTGCGGTGATACACACTGTGTGGTGTGGTGGGTGTGGCTGTGGGTGCCACACACGCAGGAGACAAATACATAAATGTAAAAAAATACTTTAAAGATAACTTTTATTTGCAAATTTACAAGGAATCAGTTTTGTTAAAATTTCTGCACTAAAACATGGAAAACTGAACTACATAAATACTGAAAAGGGGCTGGGCAGTGGCGGTGCACGCCTTTAATCACAGCAGAGGCAGAGACAGGTGGATCTCTTTGAATATGGGGCCAGCCTGGTCTATAAAATGATGTTCCAGGACAGCCAGGGCTGTTACACAGAGAAACCCTTTCTCAACGCTTCCCCTTTGCCCCTCGCACCCCCACTCCCACCCCCCCACACAAAAAAATACACTTTTTTTTTGTTTTTTATAAACTGTAGCTCTGACATCCCTGAACAGAAAGAATTTCCTGTTCAAGTGGCAGAAATTTTTCTGACTGTGGACAATCTTCTGCGGTAGATTTTTAAAAGTGCCTCTAATGCATTCATTCTAAACCTATAGGTCAAGACCCCCATAGGTGTTAGATATTGGATATCCTGCACATCAGATATTTACATTCCAACTCATAACCATAGCAAAATTACAGTTATGGAATAGTAACAAAATGATTTTACGGGTGTGGGGGTGTCACCACAGCATAAGGAAGTGTATAAAGGACTATGATGTCAAGAAGGTTGAGAACCATTGATCTAATGTATACATGACAATGAACGACAAGGATCTCCAGACATCGCCTTCCTCTCTCTCCCACTACCAATTCTGACTCTCTTCTATTCATTTCAAAACCTTCTGCCACGGCTGGAGACATGGCTCAGAGGTTAAGAGCACTGGCTGCTCTTCCAAACACCCTGAATTCAATTCCCAGCAACCCCACGATGGCTCACAACCATCTGTAATGAGATTGGGTATGCAGGCAGACCACTGTATACATAATAAATAAATAAATAAACCTTAAAAACAAAACAACACAAAGAGGATCCAGGTTCAGTTCCCAGAAATCACTTGGTTGCTCACAGCCATCTGTAACTCCAGTTCCAGGGAATCTAACCCTCCTCTGTGTACACTGCACAAAAGTGGTGCACAGACGTACATGCAGGCAAAACACTCATATATGAGGACGTGACAGCCAGACCTAATTTGATAGCACTGTGGTTTTTTCCTCCCCCTGAAATTAACTACTCTATCCCAGTTATAAGAGGGCTCAGACCTGAATAAGAATTTACACAGGTCCCCTATGATGACTAAAGAAACTTAATATGGAACCATGAGTTCCTTAAAAGCCATTGACTTTTTGCTCTGAAACGGCTCTAAGGCTGCTGTCCTTCTGCTAACAGTAAGAATAAACTCATTTAATCTAAATTTGAATTGAGCCTAAGTCTTTGGGTTCTCTCAGTGGATCCAATTGCCACAACACACACATTCATGCATACACATAATAATAATAATAATAATAATAATAATAATAATAATAAATGTTCAAAAGTATTTCTAAGCCTTATTTCTTTTCTTTTTTTAAAAAAAGAGATTTATTTATTTATTATGTATACAGAAAAGGGCGCCAGATCTCATTACAGATGGTTCTGAGCCACCATGTGGTTGCTGGGAATTGAACTCAGGACCTCTGGAAGAGTAAGTAGTCAGTGCTCTTAACCACTGAGCCATCTTTCCAGCCCCTTCTTTATTTTATATATTCGAGTACTTTCTCTGAATATACACCTGCACACAAGCAGAAGGCATCAGATCTCATTATAGAAGGTTGTAAGCCACTATATGGTTGCTGGGACCTGAACTGAGAACCTCTAGAAAAGCAGAATATCCAGTGCTCTTAACAGCTGAGCCACCTCTCCGCCTCCAAGAAAAAAAACATTTTTTTTAAAACATGCTATCTCCTCCATATCTCCTCCACCAGCTCGCTAACCACCATCACAGGTAGTGACACCCCACTCAGGGCCCCTCATCTGGTCACTGTTTTCCACTATAATGTCCAGAACCATTAGTTTCTACCTGCACATTGCTGGCACCACAGGAACTTCCTCCTTCGTTGTTGCCACCATAGCTCCCCTCCCCCACTTCTGTCGATGTGACCTCCACATCCTGGTCGACCATCACTACAGGCTCCTCTTCCAGAACCAGAACCACGGCATGCACAGAGCCTCGGTGCAAGCCCCAGAGCTTCGATGGTTCCCAGCATCGCCTCTGAATCCATTCCTTGTCACCTCCTTCACCACCATGGCCCCCTCTCCCACCAAAGTTTCCACCACAACCAAATTGTCTCCTTTACCTCTTCTTTCACAAACTAACATTACCACATCTTCTCTGTCATCCTGCAGACTGAGTCAATTCTTTTTGTTTTGTTTTGTTTTTGTTGTTTGTTTTGGTTTTTTGAGACAGGGTTTCTCTGTAGCTTTGGAGGCTGTCCTGGAACTTGCTTTGTAGACCAGGCTGGCCTCGAACTCACAGAGATCCACCTGCCTCTGCCTCCCAAGTGCTGGGATGACAGGAGTGCGCCACCACCGCCCGGCCTGAGTCAATTCTTTAGAAAAAGAATTTTCACTGCACAATTATGTATTAAAGATGTAATAGCTGTTCATGGTAGTTTATGGCTTTAATCCCAGCCCTTGGGAGGCAGAGGCAGGCGGATCTCTGTGGGTTCAAGGCCAAGCCTGGTCTATGTAGTGAGTTTCAGGACAACCAGGGCTACATAAAATAATAGTGCATAATTGTGGCTGGGCATGTTGTATCTTAGTTGAGAGAATGCTTGCCTAGCTCCCATGAAGCACAGTATAAACAGCATGGCAGAGAGCAACTGCTAATCCCTAGCATTAGGAAGATGGAGGCAGGTGAGTCAGAAGTTCAAGGTCTTCTTCTGATGCATAGGGATTTTAATTAAGATTAGTTAAGGCTACTGCAAACTCTGCCTCAAAAAAATGAGTGATATTTCTGAAGTGCTAGGACTCTAGATCGGGCCCCATTCAAAACCCCGCCCAGACATTTGGCTGGAAACTTGGCCCCACTCCTCTCATTCCAAACCCTGCCCCCCAGAAAACCTGCCAAGGGTCGGCTCCTCTCCTGGAGTTGCTCAAAGACCAGGCCTACAGGATATAAGGGCCCCTCCTTAGGAGCACCCTTGTTTCCTCTCTTTCCCAAGACCACCCGGGAATGCTTTGTTCATTAAACCCCTACTTTTTAATTTAATTTAATTTATTTATTTGGATTTTCGAGACAGGGTTTCTCTGTGTAGCTTTGGAGCCTTTCCTGGAACTCACTCTGTAGTCCAGGCTGGCCTCGAACTCACCGGGAGACCTGCCTGCCCCTGCGGAATATTGGGATTAAAGACATGCACCACCACCACCCAGCAAACACGGACTTTTAATTCGGCCTGATCTGATACATTGCATGGGCAGAGAAACCCAATATCGGGGTATGGAAACCTTTCATGAAGAATAACTTTCAACAACTAGATCATAATCAGAATTTACAAAAGGAGCAGGGCATGGTGGTGCACAACTTTAGCTTTTCCTGCCTACTGCCTATCCCTGAAGGTGGGACCTCTCCCTCTTTCCCTGGTCTTGGGACTACGTTCCCACAACTACCAGGACCTGTAGCCTGGAAGTTTCAAATGTACACCCAAGGTAAAAATTTCCTCAACTTTATCTTCTCTCCCCGGTCTATCTGTCTCAGCAGATTTCAAATCAACTACAGACTGCTCAAGTGCCAGCTCTAGGTGTTCCCTCAAAATCTGCATCCTGGACAGCTTCAAAGCAGCTAGCCCCAGATGGTCCAGCAGAGCCTGGACATCGGGTAAAACAGCCTGCTCTTCCTGGACCAGCATTCCAGCTTTCCTGCCCCACCCTCCAGCCAGCCAACAACAACATCCAGAAGTCAACAGGAAGTAGTCATAGAGAAGATTACGTTTTTTGTCCCTTATCATTTGCGTATTATCAAGAAAAAGGCTGGAATGTTTTCCAGGATAACCCGGGATAAATAGCTGAGGTGCCTATTTAATGTATCAAAGTAGACCTGCTACCTAGCTCTTCCTGCATACCCCAAGTCCCTACCTGTCACAGGGTCCTCCTGGCTGACAAACCCTGCCTCCTTCCCTAAGCTCTCCAGTTCAGGAGGCTGGGCTGCTATTCCTTATATAATCCAACCATTTTGATTATCTACCCTCTTTGTGTTTTGGGTCTGCTAGCTGCTGCCCCTAGTTCCCCTCTTCCCCTCTCCCTTCCTCTCTCCCCACATGGCCCAGCTCAGGGTCACGTACATTCTGGACTTTCCCAGAGGTCCCTGATTATGCCTATGCTCTCCCACATGTTGTAATAAACCTTCTCCTCCACCATACTTAGGAGAAGTCATGTTTCTTTTCTTTCCTTTTTTCTTTCCTTTTTTCTTTCCTTTTTTCTTTCCTTTTCTCCTTTCTTTCTTTCTTTCTTTCTTTCTTTCTTTCTTTCTTTCTTTTTTTCTTCCTTTCTTTCCATTCAAATTCCCAGCTCTTAGTAGGCAGAGAAAGGATCTCTGAGTTCAAGGCCATCCTTGTCTACATAGTGAGTTCTAGGCCAGCCAGCTCTACACAGTGCAGAGAATATTTCAGAAAAACCAAAAAATAAAATAAAATCCTGCCCAATCAACCTCCCCCAAACTGGAATGATGGGTGCTGGGTGTGAGATGGGGAGTGTCAAGTCCAAAATCTCTCATTCCCCAAAAGGGTAGTGCCAGTAATATTGTTCTAAACAGGAGGACTTTGGCCAGGTAAACAGAAACATTATTCTTGAGTAAACAAGCCTAAAGGTTTCCGCTTGTTAGAAAAACAGATCCCTGAAAACAAATGGAGCGGGGTGGTGTGGGGGGGAGGCTATAACTTGGTAGAAAAGTACATTCCTAGTACTATATAAAAGGCACTACACATCCCATGTCCAGCACTGGAAAAAGGCAAAAGACTTGAATACATATTTCTTATAAACTTTATCTCAAGATTTGTAAGACTGCTCTATAAACTTTGTGTATCTCAAGATTTGTAAGTTCATTTGAGTGTGATTTTTAAAAAAACAGTAAAATTTAAAACAAAAAGTTAGCTTAAAACTTGTAACAGGGGCTGAAGAGATGTCTCAGTGGTTAAGAGCACTGACTGCTCTTCCAGAGGACCTGGGTTCAAATCCCAGCACCCACATGGCAGCTCACAATAGTCTGTAACTCAAAGATCCGACACCTTCACAAAGACATACATGTAGGCAAAAACACCAATGCATTAATAAAAATAAATTTAAAAAAAGACTGGATGGAGAGATGGCTCAGTGGTTAATAGCGCCGACTGCTCTTCCAGAGGTCCTGAGTTCAATTCCCAGCAACCACATGGTAGCTAACAACCATCTGTAATGAGATTTGGTGCCATCTTCTGGCCTGCAGAGATATATGCATAGACTACTATATACAAAATAAATAAATAAATCTTAACCATTGAATCATCTCTCTTCCCCTAAATAAATTAATCTTAAGAAAAAAAAAGAAAGAAAAGAAAAGGAAAAAAAAAAAAAAAAACTTGTGACAAAGCCCAGGTGGTGGTACACTCTTTTAATCCCAGTACTCAGGAGGCAGAGGCAGGCGTATTTCCATGAGTTTGAGGCCAGCCTGGTCTACAGACTGAGTTCCAGGACGAGAGATCTTACAAGAGATTCAACTCTTGTTTAGGAAAACATTTTTAAAAAGAAAAAGAAGAAAAGGAGTGTGTTCCTGATGGGCTCACCTTATAGTAAATGGCATGCCATGTGACTCCACCGCCATCTTGGATAAGGTGGCCACATGATATAAACCAACTACGGCAGTGTCTTAGTTGGAGTTGTTTTTTGTTTTTGTTTTTGTTTTTTTGTTTTTGTTTTTGTTTTTCGGAGACAGGGTTTCTTTGTGTAGCTTTGTGCCTTTCCTGGAACTCACTCTGTAGACCAGGCTAGCCTCACAGAGATCCGCCTGCCTCTGCTTCCAGAGTGCTGGGATTATAGGAGTGCGCCACCACCGCCCGGCTTAGTTGGATTTTTATTGCTGTGAAGAGACACCATGACCACAGCAGCTCTTGTAAAGGAAACATTTAAGCGGGTGGCTCACTTACAGTGTCAGAGGTTCAGTCTGTTGTCATCATGATGAGCGGCACGGTGACGTGCAGGCAGATAAGGTGCTGACGCCAAGAGTGCTCCATCTTGCAGGCAACAGGAAGTCGGCTAACTCACTGGGCAGTATCCTGAGCACAGGAAATCTCAAAGCCCGCCCCCTCAGTGACATAGTTCCTCTAACAAAGCCACACTTCCTAATAATGCCACTCCCTATGAGACTATGGGGGCTAATTACGTTCAAACTACCACAAGCAGTACTCACTCCTATAGAGAGAGTGTCCTGTTTATCACTGCACTGTTATGGGGTGCCCACCAAAGAAGGCCACTCAGACAGTCTATACCCAGTTGAAAGTCTTTATTCCAGGCTGCTAATATACTCAGGTATTTGGCACCCAAGTATGGCACCAAGTGTTTATAGTAAGAGTTTGTCTTTTTTTTTTAACATATATAATGTTTTTATTTTTATTTTATAAGAGCAGCCAGTGATCTTAACTGCTGAACCATTTCTCCAGCCCCATAGTAAGAGTTTTTAAAGACAAAAAACCACATCCTGATATCTTGCTTGCCAGCTGCAGAAGAAAGTTTTGTGCAAGCAGTTTCACAGAAGCTAAGTTGGGTAAGCTGAGGTTTTGGGGGGGCAGAAGGTTGTTTTGGTTTGTTTTTGTGTTTTGTTTTGTTTTTTGTTTGTTTGTTTGTTTGCTTTTTGAGACAGTTTCTCTGCATAGCCCTAGATGTCCTGGAACTCACTATGTAGACAAAGCTGGCCTGTTGTGGAATATCTGAATAAATTGTGTAAAGATGTGTTGCTGTTTTACCTTACCTACCTAAAGGACCTGATCAGTTTAATAAAAAGTTGAACAGCCAATAGCTAGGCAGGAGAGGATAGGCAAGAGTCCTGGGGAGAGAGAGGAACTCTGGCTTAGAATCTGTGCAGCAGATTTTACCAGCAGACACAGAGGGAGTCAGATGTCCAGAATGGAGGAGATTTAAAGAGCCACATGCAGAATATAGATCAATGAAACAGGTTTAATTTCAGTTATAAGAGCTAGTAAGGAATAAGCCTAAGCTAAAGGCCAAGTTTCATAATTAATAATGACTTTCCATGTCATTATTTGGGAGCTAACAGTCCCTGAAGAAAGTCCAACTACACTGGCCTCAAACTCAGAGATCAGCCTGCCTCTGCCTCCTGAGTGCTGGGTTGAAAGGCTTGGGCCACCACTGCCCAGCTCTTGGTCAGATTTTCAGACACTTTGGTCACAAAGGCCAGGTCATTGTCAGATCCCCAAATCTAGGGGCAGTCCAAATCTAGGAATTATTTCCTGAAGAATTTTCTTAGTAACTATTGCACCAGTCTCTGGGAGGGGTAGGCTTCCACGCATTCTGAGAAGACATCTACAAATACCAGCAATTATTTATAGACAAAAACAGTAGGGCTGATTTCAGTAAAGCCAGCTACCAAAGTTCACAGGCCCGTTTCTTCGAGCCCAGATCCTAGGTGGAATCTTCTTCCCTCTTTGGGGGTTTACCTTAGCACAGGTGGGACATATCAAAAAGGGTGTTTTTAATAGGGCTCTCCAAACTTGGAACATAATACCTGGGTCTGAGGAGTTCACAGTTTTTGTGGTCAGCAGGTGAGTGGCTTGGTGGGGAACTGTAACCAGTTGCCTTGCCAGCCAAGCCGTCTGGCAGCAACCACAATCCTTGTCTATATCGCGTGGTCAGTTCTGGTTTTTCCCAGTCACTCTCACCTACAGTGTAGTTCAGGTGGTCTGGTAAGCTGAGCTCCTCAGGCTACCAAGACATGGAGACCCCCCACCCCACTGCTTCTATGACCACTTCTCAGTCAGCCAAGTTAGCCACGCTGTTGCCTCTGGTGTTTGGGGAATCTCCTTTTTGGTGTCCCTTTGCAATGGGCAATGGACACACCCTCTTGAGTAACCAGATAGCTTCCAACAGGGCTAAGATTTCTTCACTATTTTTTTTTATTTCGTTTCCTGATAAGGTTAGCAATCCTCTTTCCCTGTATAGAGCCCCATCAACAAGAGCCATGGCAAAAGCATATTGTCTGTGATTGCATGTGGGATAGCCTTGTCTTTCTCCCAGTGGAGCGCTTGAGTCAAAGCTAAAAACTCACCTTGTTAAGCTGAGGTTTCCCTGCTTAAAGATTGTGTGCACATAGTCTTATGGTCACCACCATTGCTCCTGCATACCTTATCTTGTCTTGGAGGAAATGGCTCCCATCCATGAACAAAACCTCCTCTGGTGTCACCAAGAGGACGTCAGTCAGATCAGGCCTGACAGACTGGATCAGGTAGGTCACCTCAAGACAGTCATGCAGGGGTGCCTTGGGGTTGTGTTCCCCAGGAGTGTAGCAGGACTGAGGCCTGATGTCTTTGGGTGGAACTGAGTGCAGAATTGATCCCAAAGCAGGACTTGGTTTTGGGTCATCCAGGCTTCAGCTATTCATCTCTGGATTGCCCCCTTCAAGATAATCATGGATATTCATCATTGGTCTTACAGGAACAATCATCAAAAAATAGTGCTTCTCCTCCTCTCCTCTCCCTTCTCCTCCTCCTCCTCCCTCTGCCTCCTCCTCCCTGCTACTTCTCCTTTTCTTTTGCAATACTCAGGATTAAACAGAGAACTTTTCACAAGCTAGGCAAGTATGGTGCTCCTAAGTGGTATCTTAAGCACACACACACACACACACACACACACACACACACACACACACATACACACACACACAAATTAATTATAAATTTTGTTTTGATTTGTTTTATTTGCAGATAAGGTTTCTCTTTGTAGCCCTGGCTGTCCTGGAACTCACTCTGCAGACTAGAACTCAGAGATCCACTTGCCTCTGCCTCCCTAGTACTGAGAATAAAGACATGTGCTACCACTGCCCAGCATAATAATAGATTTTTTTTCTTTGAGCTGAGGATTGAACCCAGGGCCTTGCAATTGCTAGGCAAGCACTCTACCACTGAACTAAATTCCCAACCCAATAATAGATTTTTTTAAACAGGGAATTTCAATGTGAAATCTAAAACCATATTTAGTGAAATATTTGGTATTCTCTTACATTTAAATTGATTGACACATCTTGCATTTTAAATGGATGGATGTACTAACTATCAATTTATTTTGCAATCATGCAATAGTCATTTAGGAAATATTGGAATAGGGCTGGAAACGTAGTTCAGTGGAATAGTGCTTGCCAGGTACAGATTCCTGGGTTTGATTTCCCTGGTAGCCTAAATGAGAAATGTCCCTCATAGACTAGAGCATTAGAGCACTTGGATCTCAGTGAGTGGTGCTATTTGGAAGATCTAGAAGGTACAGCCTGGCAGGAGGAAGTATGTCACTGGGGGTGGGTTTTGATAGTTGATAGACTGATCCTTTGCTCTTTGCTTCATGTTTGGGGTTGAAAATGTGATCTCTCAGATTCTTGCTTCTGCCACCATGCTTACTACTTACTGGTATGCCTCCCCATAACATAAGAGCCATGATGGGGGTGGGCAGTGTTGTGGAATACTCTTTTTGAATACTGTGAGGATGCATCTCTCCAGGCAGCTTATGATTAGTTTAATAAAGAGCTGAATATCCAATAGATAGGCAAGAAAGGGTAGGCGGGACTTCCAGGAAGAGAGAGGAACTCTGGGAAGAAAAGAAGTGAAATTTGCCAGCCAGACATGGAGGAAATGGGATTCACAGTACCGAGTAGAGGTGACAAGCCACATGGCAGAACATAGATTAATATAAACAAGGTTAATTTATGTTATGAGCTAATTGGGAACAAACCTAAGCTAAGGCCAAGTTTTTGTAATTGATAAGAAGTCTCCATGTTATTATTTGGGAGCTGGTCTTCCAAAGAAAGACCTGCTACATATGGTGCCTGACATGGGGTATGTATATTCACACAGGGCCTGAAAAACCTGGGGGAACAAAGTTGTGAACACAAAGCCAGACACAGCTTCCTAGTAACTGCAGTCTCTCAGGTAGTCGTGGAGCTCACGGCAAACAAAATTGTGGCTTCTTTAAGAGGCCCTGCTGTGCAGACAAGCACTTGAGCATCTGGCATGTTACTAGGTAAAAATGCCTGCTGCAGTGTGGGCCTACCAACTCCCCAGAGCTGGAGCAGATAGAAACAGCTCCTGGCAGATGCCTATGGGCATGAAGCTAGGCTGTTATGGAAAGGCAAACAGCAGTGGCAGCCCATAACCAGTAGGGAAGTCTGCTGGACTGACCTGAGGGACATGGAGCCATTTGAGTTCCATGTGCTAAGTGGAGCCATGCAGCAGGTAGCTTGGCTTTTTAAGACTCAGCTAATGGGGATTTAGTTAGCTCAGTGGTAGAGTGCTTGCCTAGCAATCACAAGGCCCTGGATTCTATCCTCAGCTCCAAAAAACAAAAACAAAACAAGACTCAGCTCATGTGGTCAGAGAATCACATAAATAGCCAGGCCCAGCCAGGTGGCAGTGGTGCACACCTTTAATCCCAGCACTGGGGAAGCAGAGCCAGGCAGATCGCTGTGAGTTCAAGGCCAGCCTGGTCTATAGAATGAGATCCAGAATAGGCACCAAAACTATACAGAGAAACCATCTCGAAAGAAAAAAAAAAAAAAAAAAAACAATACAAATAAGGATGGGGACTACACATGACATCTGGGTCCTATATAGTGCTTTATTAACTTTAAATTTTAAATGCTAATGAGAAAAACAACAGCTACTAAGGAACACTGGATTATGAAAACTACTGAATGAAACCAGTCTATACATTTTAAGGATGTCTTAACTTCAGAATGGAAGTCAGGAATTGTGTTGCATTGGGGGAGAGGTTGTACCTTTGTTTCCACAGGAAACTGAAACCTATGGATTCCTTCAAAATTAAGGAAGAACAGGTTTGACAAAGTAAGAACTCCTGAAAATCTTGGCTATAGACATGAAGGAACAAACCAAGAAAAACTACAAGACAGGTAATGTATAGGCTGATCCTTCTACATGGGAACAGCTCTGAGTTGAATGAGATGTGATAAATCTTGTTGACTAGAGAGTCCTTGTGACTTATTATTACATACCATACTTTCATATGACATGGATAGAGATTTATATTGCAGTTTGGTTATACTGTCCAAAGTGACTTATAAAGTTGACAGATGCCTTTTACCTGCTCAAACATAGAGCAGAGAATCATCTTTAGCTAATTTGCTCACACTGAACATTCCATACTTGTGTTAATGCAGATATGTGTGTTACCTTTGAAAGTTTGTGTGTTTTCAGAACAAAAGAACCAGACTCCAAAGAAGACAAGTAGCCCACGTGATCCAGACTCTCAGAATGCCTCTGCTGTAGTTTCCTCAAAACTCTGCAACCAGAACAACATCAAAGCTGCTAGCTGAGATGGTCTAGCATTACAGTCTATTCTAGCCAGGACTTCAGAGAAGCCCTGCACTTTTCCATCACACAGAAACTGGACAACAAATATTACAGAGAGCTCTCCAGGACTTGACCATTATTTTAATTTCCTCAGGTCCTCTAAAGATGACGTTGCACCCAGAAGGCAGAAAGTAATTTTAAGTACATGATACCCACATTCCTAAGAGATGAGGTAGGTGGTTTTTGGTCATTGTGGGTTATGGATGTTTGCCATTGTTTAGATGGTTTGTTGCAAGTTATTATTGGTCATGGTCAGGAGGGAATTAAGCAAAGGAGGCTAGATTCAGTGATCTCTGTAGCATGAATCTTAAATGGTCTTATTAATAAAAACAAGCCAGGTGGTGGTGGTGCACTCCTGTAATCCCAGCACTCAGGAGGCAGAAACAGGTGGATCTCTGTGAGTTCGAGGCCAGCCTGGTCTACAGAGCTAGTCCAGGACAGGCTCCAAAGCTACAGAGAAACCCTGTCTCAAAAAACCAAAACAAACAAACAAACAAACAAACCTGGAGGCAGGTATTGGGGTAAACGCTGGAAGATCAGAGAAGCAGAACAAGCCACAGCCACCTTACCTCGCCAATTCCTCAGCTGATCCTGTTTCTTCAGACTGGAAGCTTCTGAGTACTCATCCAGCTGGATCTCAGCTGAACTACTGCTCAAAAGCATAAAAGCTTAACCAGCCAAATGCTTCTAGTTCCTGGTTTTCAAGCCTTATATACCTTTCTGCTTTCTGACATCACTTCCTGGGATTAAAGGCTCTCTTCTGGGATTAAAGGTGTGAGTCACCATGCCTGGCTGTTTCCAGTGTGGCTTTAAACTCACTAAGATCCATGCCTCCAGAAGGCTAGGATTAAAGGTGTGGGTGCCACCATTTTTTTAGCCTCTGTATCTAGTGGCTGTTCTGTTCTCTGACCCCAGATAAATTTATTAGGGTACACAATATTTTGGGGAACACAATACCACCACATTTCCCCTTTTTTTGTCTAAAATTTAGAAAAGCTTATAACTAATACAAGAAAAACTATATCCAAAAAGCACAATAATTATATACAATATATACAAGCAATAAATACCTAAACAATGTCTAGTCCATTTGCATTTGACAGATTCAGATAAAAACTCTATTATATACATTAACAATGTCCAATTCAGTAACATTTGATAAACTCAGACAAAAAATTTTCATTACTTATCCTATGAAAAACAAGCAGTTCCTTTTGAAAAGTAGGTTCAGTATTCTCTCTTTTCATCTTATCATATCTTTTGGAGGGGAAGGACAACAGTGGCATCAAAGGGTAAGAAAGGGTTTTAGTCTTTGCGCTTAGCAAATGCTCTGACCTCTTGGGCTTTTAACTCTGCATTTGGCTCTGTGTTTCTTATCTAATAAGACCATTACATTTACAGATCTCTTTCTGAAAAGAAAAAAAGGGGTATAAAGGAATAAAAGGAGAAAGAGTAGATTATTGAATCTACTTAAAAATTAAAAGCAACTATTAGTCTCAAATATTTTACATTGGTATGAATTTTTATATATTGATGCAAATTTAAGATAATTTTTATTATAACATTGTATATATGTTTCTACTCTTGTTTAAGGTATTGTACCTATGCAATTGATTTTAAAATGTAATGTAAAGTTCTAGTCCTTGAGAGCTATTATTACAGGGGCTGGAGAGATGGATGGCTAAGAGGTTACTAGCACTACCTGCTCTTCCAAAAGTCCTGAGTTCAATTCCCAGCAACCACATGGTGGCTCACAACCATCTGTAATGAGATCTGGTGCCCCCTTCTGGCATGCAGGCATACATACAGACAGAACACTGTATATATAATGAATGAATAAATATGTTTTTAAAAAACAAAAGTTATTATTACAAATTATTTAGGATAATTAAGATTTGCAAGATAGGCTGCAGCACACACCTTTAATCCCAGAACTCAGGAGGCAGGAGGCAAAGTAAGACAAATCTCTGTGAGTTCAAGGCCAGCCTGTTCTACAGAGTGAGTTCCAAGACAGGCACCAAAACTACACAGAGAAACCCTGTCTTGAAAAACAAAAATAAAAGCAAAAACAAACAAACAAAAGGAATTGCAGGGTAGTCATTAATCATCTATAACAATCAAGCTTATAGTCATGTTAGTTATGTTTTCAAGGTCAAACTGTTTTAGAGAGACAGGTGGTCTTCAAACACTTCAGAGATCTACAGAGTATGGCATTTAAGATGTCTTAATAACATAAGGCTTTTCATGACAGTGAGACATATCTGTTCCTGGCAGCATCAATCTACTTCAAAAAGGGATTATAGGCTTCATATATCCTCTATATGGAGTTTGCTTTCAATATGGCAGAGCTATCCACTGGACAAGAAACTGGCCTTGCCTCAACTGCTGACAGTATGCTGTCCAAATTAGACAAGCAGGACACAAAGATAGTCAAACTGAAGAACTTTGCCAAGACAAGGTAGGCCAGTCCTTCAAAATTCCTGCTTCGCAAAAAAGTCTGCCAGATATTCTAGGCTTGACAGCTGAAGATGGATACCCCAACGTTGCAGAGGAATCTTGGGTGACTGTACAGGCAGCCAACTGTCTCTGGAACTTTTAGTTTTGGAAGGTGTTTGCTCTGCACTTCCTGTTTACTCAGGTAATATAGCCTTCTCAGATCTCTGATAGGAGTTGAATACTAGATAGTTATACCATTTTCTTTGTTACCAAATTCAGAAAAGAAACTTACAAATGAGATATAAAGTTTATAAGGTAGAGAGACATAAGAACTTAAGTTATTGACCTAAGAAAATGTTTTAAGGTCTAAAAGGACATTTTTAGGCTGGTAACACAAGTTATGATAGAAAGTGGTTTAGGTATAAAATTTTGGACTCACCAAGATAGCATAGATAATAGAATATTTTTCTCCAAATTTGTCAAATAGAATTGGATTTGACATTGTGAATGTAATTCTTAACTGATAATTACTCTTATTGTATACAGTTTTACTGTGTTCCTTTTTATTTAGACAAAAGAGGGAAATGTTGTAGGATAATCTTTTTGTACACTGTGAAGGTGTGTCTCTGCCAAGGCACCTTCTGATTGGTTTCATAGAGCTGAATGGCCAATAGATAGGCAGGAAGAGATAGGTGGGACTCCCAAGAAGAGAGAACTGTGGGAAGAAGAGAGATGAGATTTGCCAGGCAAGCACAGAGGAAATGAGACTCTCAGTACCTAGCAGAGGTAACAAGCCATTTGGCAGAATGTAGATTAATATAAACAGGTTAGCTGGGTGGTGATGTCGCACGCCTTTAATCCCAGCACTCAGGAGGCAGAGCCAGGTAGATCTCTGAGAGTTCAAGGCCAGCCTGGGCTACAGAGTGAGTTCCAGGAAAGGCTCAAAACTACACAGAGAAACCCTTTCTCCAAAAACAAGCAGATAAAAAAAAAGGAAGAAAGAAAGAAAGAAATATAAACAGGTTAATTTGGGGCTGGAGAGATGGCTTAGAGGTTAAGAGCACCGCTTGCTCTTCCAAAGGTCCTGAGTTCAATTCCCAGCAACCACATGGTGGCTCACAACCATCTGTAATGAGATCTGGTGCCCTCTTCTGGCCTGCAGGAATATGTGCAGACAGAACACTGTATACATAATAAATAAATAATTTTTTTTCTTGTTTTTTTTCGAGACAGGGTTTCTCTGTGTAGCTTTGCGCCTTTCCTGGATCTCGCACTGTAGACCAGGCTAGCCTCGAACTCACAAAGATCCACCTGCCTCTGCCCCCCAAGTGCTGGGGTTACAGGTATGTGCTACCACAACCCGGCTTAAAAGATGTTTTTTGTTATGTGTACAGAAGAGGGTGCAAGACCTCATTACAGATGGTTGTGGGCCACCATGTAGGTGCTGGGAATTGAACTCAGGACCTCTGGAAGAGCAGTCGGTGCTCTTAACCTCTGAACCATCTCTCTAGCCCTTTAATCCCAGGACTTGGGAGGCAGAGTCAGGCGGATCTCTGTGAGTTCGAGGCCAGCCTGGGCTACCAAGTGAGTTCCAGGAAAGGAGCAAAGCTATACAGGGAAACCCTGTCTCAAAAAACCAAAAAAAAAAAAAAAAAAAAAGATGTTTTTTGTTTTGTTTTTGTTTGTTTGTTGTTGTTGTTGTTGTTTCGAGACAGGGTTTCTTTGTAGCTTTGGAGGCTGTCCTGGAACTTGCTTTGTAGACCAGGCTGGCCTGGGATTAAAGGCATGCGCCGCCGCCGCCGCCGCCGCCGCCGCCCCCTGCCGCCACCTGGCTAAATAAATAAATCTTAAAAAAAAAAAAAAAAAGGTTGGGGATTTAGCTCAGTGGTAGAGCACTTGCCTAGCAAGCACAAGGCCCTGGGTTTGATCATCAGCTCAAAAAAAAAAAAAAAAAAAAAAAAAAAAAAGTTCATTTAAGTTATATGTGCTAGTTGGGAAGAAGCCTTATCTAAATCCAAGCTTTTCTACTTAATAAAAAGCCTCGGGGTTGGGGATTTAGCTCAGTGGTAGAGTGCTTGCCTAGCAAGTGCAAGGCCCTGGGTTCCATCCTCAGCTCTGGAAAAAAGAAAAGAAAAAAAGAAAAAAAAAAAATTCTCTGTGTCATTATTTGGGAGTTGGTGGTACAAGGAAAGACTTGCTTCAGGGCGGTGGTGGCACACACCTTTAATCCCAGCACTTGGGAGGCAGAGGCAGGTGGATCTCTGAGTTTGAGGCCAGCCTGGGCTACAGAGTGAGTTCCAGGTCAACTAAGGCTACACAGAGAAACAAACAAAACAAGCAAACCAAAAGAAAGAACCATGATGGGTTCTTCCCCCTCTGGAACGATAAGCCAAAATAAACTCTTTCTTCTAAAAGCTGCCTTGGTCACTTTATTTCATCATAACAACATAGAAATAGCTAATACAGGGGCTAGAGAGATGGCTCAGAGGTTAAGAGCACTGGCTGTTCTTCCAGAGGTCCTGAGTTCAATTCCCAGCAACCACATAGTGGCTCACAACCATCTGTAATGAGATCTGGTGCCCTCTTCTGACAAGCAGGCAGAACACTGTATATATAATAAATAAATAAATCTTTTCCAAAAATAACTAATACAATCCCTCTAGCGAAGGAGTGTGAGGATAGGGATAGAATCGTTCACTAATAAATGCCAGTCTTCTAGATGCTGAGATATTTCATTACAACATGGTAAAATCCAGGGGGCAGAAAGCTTAGTCAGGAAAATGCTTATCTTGCCACCATGAGGACTTGAATTTGATCTCCAGAACCCCATTTTAAAAAAAGATCTATTTATTTATTTATTTATTTATTTATTATATAGACAGTATTCTATCTGCATGCATGTATGCCAGAAGAAGGCACCAGATCTCATTACAGATGGTTGTGTGCCACCATGTGGTTTCTGGGAATTGAACTCAGGACCCCTGGAAGAACTTCTGAGCCATATCTCCAGTCCCAGAATCACATTTTTAAAAACCTGGGCTTGGTGGCATATGCTTGTAATCCCAATGCTAGAGAGGCAGATACAAGCAGATGTTTAGAGTTTGCTGGCCAGCCAGACTAGCTTATGTGGAGGGTCAAAGAATAGGATGATTGTTGGGGGAGGGGCGCACATCTTGAATCTCAGCACTCAAGAGGCCCAGTAAGGGGATCTGTGAGTGTGCAGTCAGCCAAGTTCCAGGACAGCCAGGGCTATAGGCAAACCCTGTCTCAAAAAACAAAACAGGATAGATGTCTCCTGAGGCATATTGAACAGCATTGAAGGATGTCCTGTCTTTCACACTGTATATAATAAACAAAAACAAAAAACAAACAAACAAAGAAAGAGGCTGGAGAGATGGTTAAGGGCAGAGGTTAAGGGCACTTCCTGTTTTTCCAGAAGATTTGGACCAGAGTTGGGTTAGGTTCCCAATACCCATGTCAAATAGTTTACAACCACCTAATATACACTCCAGTTACAGAAGATCCAATAGCACCATCCTCTGCCCTCCACAGGTACCTGCACACAGGTAGCATACACAAAGACATCAAATACATACAAAATAAAATAAAAATAATAAAATCTGGGCTGGAGAGATGGCTCAGAGGTTAAGAGCACTGCTTGATCTTCCAAAGGACCTGAGTTCAATTCTCAACACCCACATGGTGGCTCACAACCATCTGTAATGAAATAGGTGCCCTCTTCTGCCCTGCGGGGATACATGCAAACAGAACACTGTATACATAATAAATAAATAAATAAATCTTTAAAAATAAAATCTGGATATGCTGACTCATATCTATAATATAATCCCACTGTAATTGCAACACTTTATAGGTTGAGGTGAGAAAAATGTTTCAAGTTAAATATAAGGCTGAGCTGTCATTTAAGTGCCAGGACTACCAGGGATACATAGCAAGGTCTTATCACAAAAAGAAAAAGGAGGGGCTGGAGAGATGGCTCAATGGTTAAGAGCACTGACTGCTCTTCCAGAGGTTCTGAGTTCAATTCCCAGCACCCACATGGTGGCTCACAACTATCTGTAATGAGATCTGATGCCCTCTTCTGGTCTGCAGTCATACATGCAGACAGAACACTGTATACATAATAAATAAATCTTTAGAAAAAGAAAAAGAAAAAGGAGGAGAAATTCAAGATGGTGATGTGCGTCAGCACACTCGGGGCCACAGAGCCTCTCCAAAGAGGCTGAGAGACCAATGGAGGCTTTGTGGGGAGATTCGAAGGAGGATGAGACTGCAGAGGAGTCTAAGGAGAGCATGGGGCTTGGCGCTACCTGCAGGCTGCAAGCATGATGGTTGTGTCTGGGGTGCTCACAGGGTGGCTGGGCAAGGGCAGGGTGCTGTGCAGTAGCCTGGAGCCCTTGAAGGTCCTGCCCCTGGTTGTGCTGTCCAGCCAACTGATCACCCGAATGCACAGCTTCCGGATGACCGAGATGAAGAATGGTTCGTTTTTTGAACTGGGTCTCAAGGGACTTCTGTGGTCCATGCTGCTCCCAGAGGCCATGTTGTCTGTGGACCATGCTGCAGTAGGCCTGATGTCCATGGTCTGTGTTGACAACAGAGGCCATGTAGGTGCCAGTGATCTGTGCCACCCCCAACCACGTCCTTGATCAGTGCTGTCACTGGGGACAAGGTTGATGTCCATGATCCAAGCTGCTGCCAGGAAGCATCTGGAAGTCCATGATCCCTGCTGCTGTGAGCTGCTATGAACAAGGAAGCTTGTTCTTCAGTGGTTTGATGACTCCAGACTCATAACTGAGAACAAACATTGAAGGATTCTGCGAAAGCCTCCCCTCCCCCAGCTTAACAAAAGAAAAGAAAAACAGCCCGAAGGTGGTGGCGCAAACCTTTAATCCCAGCACTCAGAAGGCAGAGGCAGGTGGATCTCTGTGAGTTTGAGGCCAGCCTGGTCTACAAAGCGAGTTCCAGGAAAGGCGCAAAGCTATAGAGAAACCCTGTCTTGAAAAACAAAACAAAAACAAAAGTGCAGATTCGAGGACTGTGGACTGTGTACCCAGAACTTAGATTCAATAGTCTGGGAAAAAATTCAGTTGTCCACATTTTAATTTGAATTTTCCTTGTGCTGGCATGAAATCTAGAGCCTCTTTCATGCTCCACTAGCACTCTGTCACTGAGTTATATCACTAGCACCATGGAGGCCACTTTTTTTTTTTTTGGTCACTTTTTTAAAAAAGTTTTTGGCAACTTTGACTGTAGGCTGCTGCCTTTTTTTGCTGTTACAATTACTACAAACAATACTGAATCTAGCTAATTTTAGCTCAAGACTGAAGCAAGATAAGAAAGAGACAGAAGAGTAGCTGGAGAGTTGGCACAAAAGTTAAGAGCACAGGCATTCTTCCAGAGGTTCTGGGTTCAAGTCTCAGAACACACATGGTAGCTCACTACCCTCTGTAATTCTAGTTCTAAGGGATACAACACCCTTTTCTGGTCTTCCTGGATGCCAGGCAAGCATGTGATGCATATACATGCATGTAGGCAAAACACCTTTATACATAAAACAAATTATTATTTTTATTTATTTTCTTTATTTGTTGGTTTGTTTTTGCTTTTTTGAGACAGGGTTTCTCTGTGTAACAGTCCTGGCTGCCCTGGAACTCACTCTGTAGACCAGGCTGGCCTCAAACTCACAGAGATCCATCTGCCTTTGCCTCTCAAGTGCTGGGATTAAAGGCATGCGCCACCACTGCCAGGCTATTCTTTTTTTAAAAAATAATTATTTTTAGAGACAAGGTCTCTCTACGTAACCCTGCCTGTTCTGGAACTCCTATGTAGACCAGACTGGCCTCAAACTCACAGCGATCCACCTGCCTCTGCCTCCTGAGTGCTGAGATTATAGGCAAGTGCTACAATGCCTGACTTTTAAAAAGAGAATATTAAAATAAGCTCATCAGTGGAGCACTTATTGCTCTTACATAGAACCTAGGCTTGGTTCCCAGCACCCATATGGAGTATCACAACTGTTATAACTTCATTTCCAGAGTATCTGGCGCCCTCTTCTAGCCCTTGTGGGCACCAGGTACATATGTGGTACACATATATACATGCAGGGAAATCATTCAATAGACATTAAAAAATAATAATAAAATAAAAATAAGCTGGGAATTGGTGGCTCACGCCTTTAATCTCAGCACTCAGAGGCAGAGGCAAAGGCAGGCAGATCTTTGTGAGTTCAAGCCAGCCTGGTCTATAGAATAAGTTCCACAGCTAGGGCTACACAGAGAAACCTTGTCTTGAAAACCCAAAAGTAAATAAATAAATTAATTGATTAAAAATAAATAAATTACTGTAGTTTGTATAGGAATTCCCCCCCCCCACCATGGACCCATGTGTTTGAATGCTTGGCCCATAGATAGTGGCATTATTATGAGCTATGGCCTTGTTGGAGTAGGTGTAGCCTATATGGAGAAAGTGGTCACTGGGGAGGCACACTTTGAGGTCTCATATGCTCAAGCTATACCCAGTGTGGCTCACAGTCTCCTTCTGCTGCCTGTGGATCAATATGTAGCGCTCTCAGATCCTTCTCCAGCACCATGTCTGCCTGCATGATGCCATAATTCTTGCCATGATGATAATGGATAAATAAATCTCAGAAACTGTAAGCCAGCCCCAATTAAATGTTTTCCTTTATAAGAGTTGCTGTGGAGCTGGAGAGGTAGCTCAGAGGTTAAGAGCACTGGCTGCTCTTCTAGAGGTCTTGAGTATAGTTCCCAGCCAGGTGGTGGTGGCACATACCTTTAATGCCAGCATTTAGAAGGCAGAGACAAGGAGATCTTTGTGAGTTTGAGGCCAGCCTGGTCTATAGAATGAAATCCAGGATAGTTAGGGCTACACAGAGAAACTTTGTCTTGAAAACCAAACCAAATGAGTTGCTATGGTCATGGTGTCTTTTTAGAGCAATAAAACCCTAACTAAGACATAAATAAAGATATAATTTTTTTTTTTTTTCTTTCTTTTTTTTTTTTTTTTTTTTTTTTTTTTTTTTTTGAGGATCGAACCCAGGGCCTTGCACTTGCTAGGCAAGTGCTCTACCACTGAGCTTGAGCTAAATCCCCAACCCCAAGATATAATTTTAAAGAAGAAAAATTAGGTTAAAATAAAAATGAACCATGCTTATAATGGAAACATGTTCAACCTCTGCATTTAATTTTACTCCTCACCTGCAAACCTATACTTTTTCAATATTTTTACACACAAGCTTACGAATCATGTTTACACTCAAAACAGATCCATTGGAAACAGAAGTGCTGCATTAGTTAAGAACACTGGCTGCTTTTGCAGAGGACCTGTGTTCGATTCTGAGCACCCACACAGTGGCTCACGTCATCTATTATCCCAGTTCTAGTGGATCCAATGACCTCCACCTACACACATGGTGCACAGACATACATGTACTCATACTTATACATGATATTAAAACAAAAATATATTCCTTGACTTCATGTGACCCACGTGTGGTAAGAATTCCTTCAATTTTGTTCAATTTATTTATTTTTTCAACTTCTTATCCTATAAACCTGTATTTACAGGGGCTGGAGAGATATCTCAGACATTAAGAGCACTTGCTGCTGTTCCAAAGGACCTTAGTTCAGTCCCCAGCATCTGATTGGACAACTCACAGCCACCTTTAACTCCAGCTCTAGGGCACCTGACACCACCTTCTGGTCTTTGTGAACACTTGCCAGAGCACACACACATACACATACACACACATACATATACACACACATGTTAGGATTCTGCCCCTACTCCAGCTGTGTGACTGCACATGCCCAGTTCAGGAGTTAAGCAAGGGGTCTGGCATCTTACGTCATCAGTGTACACTGGCGATACGTGGGTGCGCCATGGTGGTGCAATGGCAATCAGCGCATGTGTGGTGTAGCTTCTTAAGCACCGCTTATTATCATTCTTAATCACACACACACACACACACACACACACACACACACACTCACAAACTACACATATAATGTACCTACTTTACAATCTAAACTAGTATTGAAGTGTTCTTTAGTTAGATATATTGACAAATGCTACTACAGTAGAGACAGGAGAATCAGGAGTTCAAGGCCATCCTAAGTTATATGTGACTGTCCTTTAAAAAATCTTTCAAGGCTTGCTGGGAGATGTCTTTCTGTACTCTATGAATATATGTTGTTCCCATTGGTTAATAATAAGCTGCTTTGGCCTATGGCAAGGCAGCTTAGAGGCAGGCTGGAAATCCAGGAGAGAGACAGGAAAGAGAAAGGCAGAGTCCAAAGAGCCGCTGAAGGAGCCGGGCAGTTGTGGCGCATGCCTTTAATCCCAGCACTCGGGAGACAGAGGCAGGTGGATCTCTGTGAGTTTGTAGGCCAGCCTGGGCTATAGAGTGAGTTCCAGGACAGGCTCCAAAGCTCCACAGAGAAACCCTGTCCCAAAAAACAAAACAAAACAAAAAAAAAAAAAAAAGAGAGAAAGAGAGATGCTGAAGGAGAAGCAAGATGCCAGCAGACCAGTAACGCCACAGCTACGTGGTAAAATAGAGATGAATAGAAATGGGTTGATTTAAGATGAAAGAGCTAGCTAGCAAGAAGCCTGCCATAGGCCATACAGTTTGTAAATAATATTAAGCCTCTGAGTGATTCCCCCCCCCCCCCCCCCCCCCCCCCCCCGAGATTGGGTTTCTCTGTGTTGTTTTGGTGCCTGTCCTGGAACTCACTCTGCAGACCAGGCTGCCCTCCAACTCACAGAGATCTGCTTGCCTCTGCCTCCCGAGTGCTGGGATTAAAGGCATGAGACACCACCAACAGGCTTGAGTGATTATTTTATAAGCTGCTGAAGAACCTTGGGGCTGGGTGGTACTGAAGAAAGTTACCACTACAATGGCTTAGAGGTTAAATATATTGTCTGTTCTTCTACAGGTCCTGAGTTCAATTCGCAGCCACCACATGGTGGCTCACAACCATCTATAAGGAGATCTGGTGCCCTCTTCTGGTGTGCAGGCATACATGCAGGCAGAATACTGTATACATAATAAATAAATAAATCTTTAAAAAGAAATGTTAAAAAAAAAACATTAGGTGGGGCGGTGGTGGCCCACCTGTAATCCCAGCCCTCGGAAGGCAGAGGCAGGTGTATCTCTGTGAGTTTGAGACCAGTCTGGTCTACAGAGCTAGTCCAGGACAGTCTCCAAAGCTACCGAGAAACCCTGTCTGGAAAAGCCAAAAGAAAAAAAAAACTTTAAAAACAAAATCCAAAAAGGATTCCAAGGGCATCTGGGAGGTGTGGTGACTCATTATAAACCTAAGACTCAGGACTCTGATACAAAAGTATTGTCACAAGTTTGATGCCACCCTAGGCTATACAGTGAGTCCCAGTGGTAAAGAGCATTCATTGCTCCCAGCACTCACATGGTGGCTCACAACCACCCATTAACTCTGGTTCCATGGGTGCTGACATCTTCTTCTAACTTCCTTGGCCCCCAAGCACACCTTGTGCACATACATAAACATAAGCAAATATTCATACACATTAAATAAATAAATCTAAATATATATATAATTTCAAAGGGAGGGGCTGTAGCTGTAACTCCGCTGAATGAGGAAAAAAAAAAAAGTGGGCATGACTGCTCCTAGGTAGGATGGAAGAGAAAGTTTATTATAGATAAAAGGAAGAGTGTAGTCTGGGAGAGTTCAGAGCAAAGAAGACCAGACTCAGTTGGGCCGAATCAGGTGTGGGGAGAGGGGAGAGGTGTGGGAAGGTAAAGGGTGGTCAAAAAGACCAGGTAACTGAAAATGGCTGGATTATATAAGAAAGGGAAGCTGCAGGAAAGGCACTGGAGACCTTTAGTGTGCCAGCCTGGAGCATCCCGTATCAGGAGGGGACCGAAAGATGGAGGTGATCCTGGTGGCCAGCAACCGCTTTGATATGCTAATGGACACCTCAGTTACCCATTTGTCTTGGGTTGGAGACCTAACATCAGTAGAACAAAATTTACCTAGCACTAGTGATAGCCTATATTCAAACGAAGTAATGTCAAAAAAAGTTTGTTTCTGCTCATAAGACATCTTTGTTGTTTCTTTGCTTTTTTTTTTTTTTTTTTTTTTTTAAAGAAAGTGGGGATAAGCCAGTTCTTTGAGAGGATGGGAAACCACTCAAAATATTTCGGTAAAACATCCTCCCAAAAGATTGTGTTTTGAGCCGCAGGAGGATCTCTGTGAGTTCGAGGCCAGCCTGGTCTACAGAGTGAGTTGCAGGACAGGCTCCAAAAGCTAAACAGAGAAACCCTGTCTTGAAAAAAACCAAAAAAAAAAAAAAAAAGATTGGGTTTTGATCTTCTCTGGGATCAAAGATGATAGATTTGTGAAGCTGTGGTATTTTTATTTAAGGGGAGAGATTGGAAGAAAAAAAAAAAGGAGAGAGGAAGGAAAGGCCATTTGCCCCCGGTAGGCAAGGAGGGAGGGAGGAGGCAGAGGAGCGTAGAATCCGTGACCCAAAGAGATGAGTGACGTGCCTGCCTTCAGTCCAGTTTTACAAATACGCTGCTCAGAGTTTTAGGTCAGCAGCAGCTAGAGGCGTCTCTGATGTGTGGGTATCTGTTCTCACCAAACCTCGGCGGGGCGGCCGACTGTGCAAAGCAGCCGGAGCAGGCAGAGCCTCCAGCTCGCTCTGATCCTCCCTCCCTGGGGTGCAGAGCAGGCGGCCCGCACGCGGCTTGCTCTAAATTCAGCGCCGGGTAGAAGGCTAGGGGGAGGGGCGGAAGGTGGAGTAAGGGACCGCAAGCCTGGCCTCTGGCCTTGGGGAATCCGCTGCGGAAAACCCACCCAGTCTCCTTTACCTCCCTCCTCACTCCTCCTTTTCCCCCTCAGACTTGTGTTTGCTTAGAAATCAACTCTCTCTTCTAGCCCTCGGCCCCTCCCTGCTGGCCGCCATGAATCCGGAGGCTGGTGGGCAGCCTGGGTCTATATGGGAGGGATTCGCAAAGATGCTCTTGGGAGGAAGAAGATGCAGTTAACTGGGGCCTTGAGTGTGTGGGGTTTGGGAAGAAATGTCGCTGCCCAAGGTCACTTGTGTGAGAAATGTGCCTGGAACAATCCCAAAGAGTCCGGCATCCATTATGCTGGAATAACAGAGTCGCTGAATGTAAACCCAGTAGTACCACGTTTAATCTTCTTCATCTAATGCAGCCTTTGCTTTGAACACAGGCAAACAACATGATTTACATTTACCCCGTGTCTTAGTGCATGAACATTTTTCAGATGGAGGAAACACAGACTGCGGATCTGTCTTCTTATTTCTTCATTGGTTTGAGCTCCTAAAGCAGGGAGATGTTGCATTTAGAACTCATTTATTGAGTACCTAAAATTCCCCAGGGCCGGAGCCACATCCTTTCTTCTATTACAATGTGTAACCTTCACAGTAATGCTGTGAGGGAGCTCCTGTCACCTCTGTTTTCAGGTGAGGAAACAAACTGTGAGAAGAAACTATAGTCAAGCCCAGTGGCTGCAGGCCTATTATTGTTCCTTGGGAAGATTGTAAGTTCAAGACTCACTGGGGCTAAAAGGTGAGTTCAATCCCACCAGGACAACAGGTAAGCCCCTCTCAAGAAGTAAAAGGAAGTCTGCGACACGGCTTAGTGGGCACAGCACTTCCCCACATGGATGAGGCTCTAGGTTCAGTCTCCAGTGTTAGAAAAAGTAGTTAGGCCAGAGACCTGGCTCATTAGTTACTATCATGTTATTTGCTCTTTCTAATGAGTCCCAGCACCACGTCAAGCAGCAGAATTAACCTGCAACTTCATCTCCTCAGGCACCTACACTCACATGCAAATACTCACAATACCCACATAACATACACATACACACACACACACACACACACACACACACACACACACACTTAAAAAAACAAAGCCGGGCAGTGGTGGCATATGCCTTTAATCCCAGCACAGAGCCTTTGTGAGTTCAAGGCCAGCCTTTGCTACAGAGTGAGTTCCAGGACAGCCAGGACTGTTTCACAGAGAAATCCTGTCTCGAAAAAACAAACAAAACCATAACTTAGGGTTTGAATTCTTTTCTTTCTTTCTTTTCTTTTTTTTTTTCTTTTTCTTTTCTTTTCTTTTTTTTTTCTGTCTTTTGAGACAGATTTCTTTGTGTAGGCTTGACTATCCCGGAACTCACCTTGTAGACCAGGCTAGAAGGAGGCATATTTCTGAGATCAAGGCTAGCCTGGTCTACAGCCTGAGTTCCAGGACAGCCAGGACTACACAAGAAGCCCTGTCTCAAGAAAAGAAATTGAAAACTAACAACATACAAGCCAAGCCAATTTTTTTCACCATATATGCTTGGCCACACCAAAGTCAAATTAACCACAGCTGATTTTTATTTTCAGTTCCAAGGGTTGAATTTGGGTCCTCACCCCTACTAGGCAAAGGCTCTGCCATGGAGATACACCCTTAGTCCACCTGAAATAATGATCTACACAATGTATGAAGAAAAAGCCCAACTGAATATAATTTGTTCTGTGAGGCTGGATAATTCAGCACTTAAAGGCCTAAATACATACAGAGCTGGGCATCATGGCACATATCTATAATCCCCGTACTTAGGACCAGGATTCAGTTCCACAGTGAGTTCAAGGCTATCCCGACCTACATGAGATCCTCTCTCAAAGAAATAACAAATAAGTAGACAGGCATGGTGATATACACCTGGAATTCCAGCTCTCGGAGGCAGTATCTCTGGGTGTTCAAATCCAGCAAGTTCTATATAGAGAGACCTTGTCTCAATAAATAATAATGATAACAATAATGGCTAGCTGAGGATGGTGGCTTACTTCTTCTTCTTCATTTTTTTTTAAATAAAAAATTTTTTGGTTGTTTTTTTCAAGACAGGGTTTCTCTGTGTAACAGTCCTATCTGTCCTGGAACTAGATCTGTAGCCCAGGCTGGCCTTGGAACTCACAGAGATCCACCTGGCTCTGCCTCCTGAGTGCTGGGATTAAAGGCGTGCGCCACCACCGCTCGGCTTTAATTCTTTTTGTAAGGTGACTAGTCATCCTGAAGAACAAGACCCAAGGTTGACCTCTGACCTCTACACCTACATATACACACTTCTACATAAACACTCAAATGCACATGCAGACTTTCATAGGCACACACAAAGAAAGGGAGTGAGGGTGGGAGGGAGAGATTCAGAACACTGGAGAAAAACAAGAAAACAGAAAGAAATCTCCTCATCTTTGCGACTCAATGAACAGTGGCTAATCTCAATGATGCTTTTGTATAAACTAGAAAAACTGGCCTATCTGCAAGATACTAATGGGCTATTAGCCAGAAAGTTGTCTTAAGAGGGAATATCACGGGGTTGGAGAGGTGGCTCAAAGCACTGACTGCTCTCCCAGAGTTCCTGAGTTCAATTCCCAGCAACCACATGGTGCCTCACAGCCATCTGTAATGAGATCTGGTGTCCTCATCTGGCCTGCAATCATACATGCTGTATACATAATAAATGAATAAATCAATAAAAAAAAAGGATGGCAGGGCAGTGTTGGTGCACACCTTTAAGCCCAGCACTCAGGAGGCAGAGCCAGGTGGACCTCTGTGAGTTCGAGGCCAGCCTGGGCTACCAAGTGAGTTCTAGGAAAGGCTCAAAGCTACACAGAGAAACCCTGTCTCAAAAAAAAAAAAAAAAAAAGAGGGAATATCACTTAAAACTGTATTGTCAGCTGGGCGGTGGTGGTGCACGCCTTTAATCCCAGCACTTGGAAGGCAGAGGCAGGCAGATCTCTGTGAGTTGCAGGCCAGCCTGGTCTACAGAGCAAGATCCAGGATAGGCTCCAAAGTTACACAGTGAAAACCTGTCTCAAAAAAAAACCAAAAAAACAAAACAAACAGTATTGTCCTCAGCAAAACAAAAAAATGTGGTCACCTTGTCTATGGCAGACAACATGTGATATTTTTCAAATTATTTATTTGTATTTTATGTACATTGGTGTTTTGCCTACATGTCTGTGTGAGGGTGCTGGATCCCCTGGAACAGGAGTCACAGTTGTGCGTGGGTGTATGGGTGCTGGGGATTGAACCGGGGTCTTTTGGAAGAGCAGCCATTGCTCTTAACCGCTGAGCCATCTCTCCAGCCCTGAGGGATATTTTCAGTTCAAGGCTATTATTAATCTTGCTAAGATGACAAATATGTACATTTCATTTGTCCTGGATTTAGAATTATGCTACAGTGCCAGGGAGGTGGCTCAGGTTGTAAAGCTACTTGCTGCCCAATAATGCAAGCCTTCAACCTGAAGTAGGACCCCAGAACCCACATAAAAATGGAAGCAGAGAACCAATTCCACAAAGCTGACTCCAAAAGGTGTCCTCCGACCTCCACACACATTCCATGGCATAAACACACACACTAATAATAAATAAGTTATTATTTTTATTAGTTTTTGTTTGTTTGTTTGTTTTTTGAGATAGGGTTTCTCTGTGTAGCCTTGGCTCTCCTGGAACTCAATCTGTAGACCAGGCTGGCCTCAAACTCAGAGATCTACCTGCTTCTGTCTCCTAAGTTCTGGGATTAAGGCTTGTGCCACCATGCCTAGCTTCTAATATTTTCTTTTTCTTTCTTTTCTTTCTTTCTTTTTTTTTTTTTTTTTTTTGAGCTGAGGATCAAACCCAGGGCCTTGCGCTTGCTAGGCAAGCACTCTACCACTGAGCTAAATCCCCAACCCCTAATATTTTCTTATGGCAAAAATTCATGCATACAGGATCTGCTTTCAAACTATCATCTTCCATCTTGGTAATGTTATATACTGTAGCTTCCCAATTTTTTTTTTCTTCTTATCACCTTTAAGTGCTTTTAAGAGGTAAATTTAGGAGGTTGTTTCTTTTTTCTTTTTCTTTTTTCTTTTCTTTTTTTTTTTTTTTAGATAGGTTTTCTCTGTGTAGCCCTCCAGGCTGGTCTAAAACTCAGAGATCCACCTGCCTCTGCCTCCCAAGTGCTGTGATTAAAGATGTGCACCACCACCACCACTGCTGCCACCACCACCACCATCACCACCACCACCACCACCACCACCACCACCACCACCACCACCACCACCTGGCTTGATACAGGCTTTAGAGCTGAAAGTAAGCACAGCAAAGTCTAGGAAGACATTTAAGTCCCTTTGGGGGTAAGAGGTGTTGGGATTCAAACCACTCATCATGATCACTCCGAGCTAACACTAAAAGAGAACCTTTCGTCCTCCTCCCCACACCCCATCGGACCCTCTGGATGATATAGAATTAATTAGATATGATGCAAACATAGCATGTTGTCCCTAAATAGATGAAAGCAGTGAGACAAAGCTGTTAAGGCAATCTAGACACTAATTAGATCTGGGAATTTGACCCAAGCACTGAAATCAACCCTTCGGGAAGGTTAACTTGCTTGGAGTCTCAATCACCACGGGGTAATATGGAGTATGCACATCTAGCTGTTTGCCAAGGTGACGCGGCCACTGAGACGCCTAGTGGTGAGGATCTTCACTGCAACATTACAGTTCGCCAGTCGGGCCCCAGCTGGATTCACTTCCTGACAGGTACCAGAATGAAGGGTGAATTTGGAAGCTAAGGTGCCCTCCTTCTTTGCCCCCAATCTATCCCCAAACCAAGTAATTTCAGGTCTCTGTTGGGTTGGGTGAATGAAATGCCAGAGACATATACCAATACAGCCAAAAAAGAATGGCCTGAGGGAAGTTGAGAGAACTACAAAGTTGAATTAACATGCAATGGCCAGTGTTGTGTTTCACAAGCCCCCAGGGTTCAGTTGAAGATGCAAATTTAGTTAATTAATATTCATCAGGAAGCAAAATTGTGTTTCATCAAGCATATTATCTCCATCTCTTGCCCTTCTAGGCCTCATATAAACTCAAACCAGAGGATAATTAATTATAACTTTCATGTGTTGTAATTACAGTGTTTGAATGGTTGGATCACCTGCATTCAGAGTGCTACAAGGTGGAAATTGTTCTCAATGCTACTCAAGCACAATAATTCACTGCTACAGAGCTAGTTCCAGGATAGTCAATGCTACACAAAGAAACCCTGCTTCAAAAACAAAACCAACCAACCAACCAACCAAAACCAAACAAAAACACCAAAACTGAGCCAGATCAATAAGTCAGAGAGGGTGGGTGGGTGCTTGTCATGAAGCCTGATCACCTGAGGTCAGTTTCCCCAGAACCCATGTGGTAGAAGAAGAGCAAGAATTGATTCCCACAAATTGTCCCCTGACCTCCATAAGCATTCTGTGGCGTGCACACACATATACACAACTACACAAAATAATTCACTGAACACACACACTCAAGGAAAACAAAAACCACCAGAAGGAAGCTTGGTCACTGCCCTCATGGGGACATACACAGTTTAGCACTGTTTCTAAACTGTTAATGTGAGTGACTGTTAGAACTACATACAGGTTGGCCACATGCCTGTAATCCCAGCACTGGAAGGCAAAGGCAAGAGGCTGGTGGCTACAATACACTCAGTGCCCACTCTTACTTTGGGGCTGCAGGTTTGTGTACAATATTTGGAACATCTGGAGGAATGTGACCACATCAAAAGGAGGAGGGAGGAGGGAAATCTTGAGTGTCTCAAGGAGAGGGAGTCATCTGACTGAGTGCAGGGCAAGCCTGGCTGGGACAAACCCTTGAACCATTAGGGTGTCTTCATGGCCCATGACCATGCTGATGATGCGGCTGTCCTTACAGGCTAGTGGTCCTATGTTGTGATGCTGTGCCAGGCTTTCTGGAACACAAGGGTAGACAATGCTTCCGCCAGAACATTCCAGACTCTTTGGGCATATGGATGCAGGGGGCTGAGGTGGAGCTTCCACCAGAACAAGAATCTCACATAGCCCAGTTTGTTCTTGAGTACATTACGTACCAAGAATCTCCTTAAACTTCAACTCTTGCCGGGCGGTGGTGGTGCATGCCTTTAATCCCAGCACTTGGGATGCAGAGCCAGGCGGATATCTGTGAGTTCGAGGCCAGCCTGGTCTACAGACTGAGATCCAGGACAGGCATCAAAACTACACGGAGAAACCCTGTCTCAAAAAACAAACAAACAAAAACAAAAAAACTTCATCTCTTCCTGCATCCACTTTCATACCTGGGAATACAGGTATGTACCACCATGCTAGTTTTTATAGTGTTGGGGATGTAACCACAAATGTTAGATGAGCACATGAAGCCATATTCCCAGCCCCAAATAAAGATTTTTTTTGTCCTCCTCCTAAAAAGATTTAAAAATGATTATTTTCATGCTGGGCATGGTGGCATATGCCACCTTGCCACTCTTTTTTTTTTTTTTTTGCCAGAGTTGAGGACCGAACCCAGGGCCTTGCACTTATTAGGCAAGTGCTCTACCACTGAGCTAAATCCCCAACCCCCCCACCTTGACACACTTACAGAAAGTCCTGTTATATAGTACTGGCTGGCCTTGAACCTGCAGTGATTCTCCTTAAGTTCCTGGGTGTTGGAATTATAGGCATGAGCCGCCATTCCAGCTTATTCCTTCAATTTGCTGTTCAATACAAAGACAAATATTCTTCTCAGTATTACAAACTTCCTGTGATATGCTGTTTACACTTTTCAGACTCAACACCTTCTGTCTTCCAGGCTATACCACTTGGGTGACTTTAGAGATCCATGTGTTTTGTTTCCTTGTTTTGATACAGGGTCTCTCTTTATAGCTCTATGAAAGAAAGGGAATTGTTGGAGCCATTTGATCAGGTTAATGTGGACAAGAAAACAGGGATTTTATGTTTGTAGGCAGTGAAAATATCTAACCCAGATGAAATAAATTCTGAATATAAGAATTCAAAGCCAGTTGTGGTGGCGTATATCTTTAATCTCAGCACTCAGGAGGCAGAGGTAGGGGATCTCTGTAAGTTTGAGGCCAGCACTGTCTACAGGGTGAGTTTCAACACAGTCAGGGTTATATAGAGACCCAGTCTTTAAAAAAAATAAAGCAGGGAGGTGGTGATGCACACCTTTAATCCCAGCACTTGGGAGGCAAAGGCAGGTGGATCTCTGAGTTCTTTGTAGCCAGGGCTACACAGAAAAAACTTACTCAAAAAAAACCCAAAACCAAAATAATAGTAATAAGCTAATAATGAAATAAAAATAAAGAGGCAATAGCTAGGAGGGCACTAACAGATATAGCTAGCTGTCTTCACGGAAGATATAGAGGGTCTGGGGAAGCATCTCAGTGGCAGAGCTGTTGGTAACTTGGATTTCAAGGTATGATGGAAGACTGGAAATTTTTTAATGGACATTTATTTTGTGGGCACGTGCATATGTGGACATCAGAGGACAACATGGCTTGCAGGAGTTGGTTCTCTCCTTTCACCATGTGGGTCTGAGTGGTTGAACTCAAATCATCAGGCTTGGTCGCAGGAACCTGTATCTGAACTAATCATCTTGCTGGCCCAACACTGGGGGATTTGGAGACTTTGAAGGAAAAAGGATGCTTCCACAATTGGTTGATTCCATACTGATACTTATCAGTACCTTAATATCATAAAAATTTTAGTTTTGTTTCTGTGGAGCTGAGGGTTGAACCTAAGGCCTCAAAGTAGTAAAGGGCTTGCAAGGTAGACAAGCATTTTATTACTGAGTTATGTCCTCAACTCCACACAATTTTTTTTTTTCTCACATGGTTTCACTATGTAGCTCCTGATGGCCTGGAACTCACTATGTAGAACAGGCTGGCCTCCAGTTCACAGAGATCCACCTGCCTCTGCCTCTTTTTTTTTTTTTTGTTTTGTTTTGTTTTTCAAGACAGGGTTTCTCTGTGTAGTTTTGTGCATTTCCTGGAACTCACTTGGTAGACCAGGCTGGCCTCGAACTCACAGAGATCCGCCTGGCTCTGCCTCCCGAGTGCTGGGATTAAAGGCGTGCGCCACCACCGCCCGGCTGCCTTTGCCTCTTGAGTGCTGGGATTATAGCATACCCAACCTAATATATAATATTGTAATTTTCTTTTTCTCAGAAGAAAGGGTTTATTTGGCTAACACTTCCACATTGTAGTCTGTCACTGAAGGAAGCTAGGACAGGAACTCAAACGGGGCAGGACCCTGAAGGTAGGAGCTGATGCTAAGGCCATGGAGGAGTGCTGCTTACTGGCTTGCTCAGCCTTTCTTTTTTTATTTTATTTAAATTGTTTTATTTTACATACCAACTACAGTTCCTCCTCCCTCCCCTCCTCACACTCCCCCTCCACCCCCCATTCACTCCTCAGAGAGGGTAAGGCCTCCCAAGGGTAGTCATCAAAGTCCGACATTTCAAGCCCCTGCCCCCTGCATCAAGGCTGAGCAAGATGCATCCCGCCGCAGGGAATGGCCTCCAAAAAGCCAGTTCATGTACTAGGTATAAATCCTGGTCCCACTGCCAGGAGCCCTACAAGCTGACCAATCCATACAACTGTCACCCACATGCAGAGGGCCTAGTTCGGTCCCATGCGGGTTCCCCAGCTGTCAGTTCAGAGTCAGGGAGCTCCCACTAGCTCAGGTCAGCTGTCTCTGTGGGACCCCCCATCATGATCTTGACTCCCCAACCCCTCATATAATCTCTCCTCCCTCTCTGACTAGAGTCCAGGAGCTGGGTCCAGGTCCAGGGCTTAGCTGGGGATGTCTGCATCTTCTTCCATCAGTTACTGGATAAAGGCTCTCTCAGGACAATTAGGGCAGTCATCAATCTGATTACAGGGGAAGGCCAGTTTAGGCACCCTTTCCACTATTGCTAGGAGTCTTAGCTGGGGTCATCCTTGTGGGTTCCTGGGAATTTTCCTAGCACCAGTTTCTCTCTGACCCCGTAATGGCTCCCTCTATCAAGGCATCTCTTTCCTTGCTCTCTTCTCTTTTTCTGCCCCTCCCCCAACCCAACCATCCTGTTACTTAGTGTTCATATCCACCCCCCCCCCCCACCCCGTTTAACCAGGAGACCTTATCTATTTCCTCTTCCTAGGGCAATCAATCCATGCATGTCCCTTTTAGGGTAATAATTTTGGGGTTTTTTTTTTGGAGGTCAGGATCGAACCCAGGGCTTTGTGCTTGCTAGACATGTGCTCTACCACTGAGCTAAATCCCCAACCCCAACTTTTGTTTTTTGAAACAGGGTCTCACTAAGTAGCTCTGGCAGTCTTAGAACATGATATGTAAATGATGCAGGCTTTGAGCCTCCAGCTTTTACCACCTAAATTTTGAGATTACATAGTGTCATCCCACCCAACTAATTTTTATTTTTTTGGAACAGGATCTCTCTTTGTAGCCCTTGATGTCCTGGAACACTCTATGTAGATCAGGCTGGCCTCCCAGCTCACACAGATGCACCTACCTCTGCCTCCCAAGTGCTGGGATTAAAGTCATGTGCTGTCACCTATTTCCCCCCCTCCCCTGCCCCACGGGGTTTCTCTGTGTAGCTTTGGTGCCTGTCCTAGATCTGGCTCTGTAGACTAGGCTGTGCGCCACCACCACCTGGCCCTAACTAATTTTTAAAGCCTCTTATCTGTTTATGAAGTATTAAGTGGAGGGGATAAAAAAATTTGGCTGGGCAGTGTTGCGCACGCCTTTAATCCCAGTACTCGGGAGGCAGAGCCAGGTGGATCTCTGTGAGTTCGAGACCAGCCTGTGCTACAGAGTGAGTTCCAGAAAAGGCACCAAAGCTACACAGAGAAACCCTGTCTCGGAAAAACAAAACAAAACAAAAACAAAGAAAAAACAAAACAACAACAAAAAACAAAACAAAACAAAAAAACCCTACCTCAGCCAACCTGGTCATTGCATGCCCTTGGGAGGCAGAGGGAGGCAGATCTCTGAGTTTGAGGCCAGCCTGGTCTACAGAGTGAATTCCAGGACAGTCAAGGCTACAGAGAGAAACTCTGTCTCAAAAAATCAAAACGGAAAAACTCATATTCCTCTCCCAACATTTGAGTTTGTAAATTATTACTGTATACACACATGCAGTCATAATTTACCTCTTTTACCCCTGTGTTGTGATTAAACTGAGACTTCTGCATGCCAGGCAAGTGTCCTCACCTCTCTAACTCAGTTTTCTCTGGGACAAAGACTGTATTCGCTTAAGCCTAATGGCAAATTTTACAGTGCTACAACAACTTGTGTTCCTATGGGCTATTTTTGCTTTTCCTTTTTCTTTATTTTATTTTATTTTATTTTTTCGTTTCATGTAGCCCAAGCTGGCTTCTAACCGAATGTAGTTGGTAATGTAGAGGTAAACTTGAACTCCTGATCATGCTGCTTCCACCTCCCAAGTGATGGGCTCACATGTGTTTGCCAACTTGCTAGCCTCCGATGAGGTTTCAATGAAATAAAATCTTTGTGCTTTAAGACCCTGTGAGATTTTTTCCCTAATTTCATTGGCCTGGCACAAAGAAGAGTTAGATAACAGGTGCTCATTTTATAACTTTGAACCAGTGAATATGTTTTTCTGGACAAGAATAGCGGACTGCTCAAAGAAGAATAGAAGAAAGGAAAGAGCTTTTCCAACCTATCAGGAGCTGACAGGGCCCTGGATATTGGATTTCACGGGAAAGTTGCAAGGAATTGCCCATTCAAATTTCTTCCAACAAATCACAGAGGCGTATAGGCAACTCCTCATCCCTTCATAGGCCAGATGGAAAACTCAGCCCCTCCCTTCCTCCCGCCTCTCTCTAGGGAGCCAATAAGGAAGACTCAGGTTTCATCATCAAGTACTGTACTTGCTATTGGATAGCGGAACTGTCAATCTAGGGAAGGCGGGCCAGGCCGAACTGGCCTATTTAAGAGGAGGACAAAGGCGGTGCGCTGCTTGTGTCGTCCGCCATTTTGTGCGAAGCAAGGTGGCATCCACGTTCCCCGAGCGACTTCTCCGCTTCTGCCTCAACCGCCCCTTGACTGCAGCTATGTCTCGGGATCGGTTCCGGAGTCGCGGCGGTGGCGGTGGCGGCTTTCACCGGCGTGGAGGAGGCGGTGGCCGCGGCGGCCTCCATGACTTCCGCTCTCCGCCGCCTGGCATGGGCCTCAACCAGAACCGCGGCCCCATGGGCCCGGGCCCGGGCGGCCCGAAGCCCCCGATCCCGCCTCCGCCTCCGCACCAGCAGCAACACCAGCAGCCGCCGCCGCAGCAGCCGCCGCCGCAGCAGCCCCCGCCCCAGCAGCCGCCGCCGCACCAGCAGCCGCCGCCGCACCAGCCGCCCCATCCGCAGCCCCCGCCGCCGCCGCAAGACTCGTCCAAGCCCGTCGTCCCCCAAGGCCCCGGCTCTGCGCCGGGGGTGAGCCCCGCGCCGCCTCCCGCCGGCTCGGCCCCGCCTGCCAATCCCCCGACCACCGGCGCCCCGCCGGGCCCGAGTCCTACTCCGACCCCGCCACCCGCGGTCACCTCCACTACCCCCGGACCGCCGCCGCCTTCCACGCCGAGCAGCGGGGTCGCGACAACGCCGCCACAGACCGCTGGGCCTCCGCCTCCAGCCGCCGGCGGCGCGGGACCAGGGCCTAAGCAAGGCCCCGGCCCAGGCCCAGGCGGCCCGAAAGGCGGCAAGATGCCGGGTGGGCCTAAACCCGGCGGGGGCCCCGGCATGGGCGCTCCCGGTGGGCACCCGAAGCCGCCTCACCGCGGTGGCGGCGAGCCCCGCGGGGGCCGCCAGCACCACCCGCCCTACCACCAGCAGCATCACCAGGGGCCCCCTCCTCCCAGCGGGCCAGCAGCCCGCACAGAAGAGAAGATCTCGGACTCGGAGGTGAGTCCTTCCACGAGCCAGCCGTCCGTTCCCTAAGATGGCGGCGCCTCCCTACCCCCGGCGTTTTTTTTTTTTTTTTCTCCCCCCCGCCCGCGGCAGCGTAGGCCTCCATTTTGTTGGCCTGCCGGAAGCGCGCCTGCGCATGCTCGCGAAGGCGGGGCTTCCGGCGGGCGGGCAGCTGTTGGCTGGGCGGAGGGTTGCTAGAAGCTGGCCAGTCCCTTGGGGCTGTGCTAGTGCGCCGCCGTGCTCCGGGAGAGGACGCGGCATTTCGGTGCGGCAGTTGCGGGCCTCGTGTTTTTCCCTTCTCGGTTTATCTGTTGACGTCAGCCAGTTTTGTTGCTTGGCATTTGCTGGTAACGGCGAGTGTGTTTAATAGCCTTTTGTCTGGTGACGGCCTTTCCGATGTTAGAGTCAGTGATCCTGTTGGGTCCCCAAATAGGGGACCAACTTGGTGTAGTGTTTGTATGGAAAAAAAAAAAAGAGTGTCGTTACCAATGGGTGATGTGGCCCATTAGGGACAACCAAAACTGGTTTTGTTTGTTTCTGTTTCCTGCCTTGGTGTCTGAATTCCAGTTTTTTCATTAGGGATTTAAAGCCAACTTGTCTCTCTTGCGGAGGCCTGGAGAAAAAACTTACACACAGCGCTGTCGGTTGTTTGTGGGGAACCTACCTGCTGATATCACAGAGGATGAATTCAAAAGACTGTTTGCTAAATACGGAGAACCCGGAGAAGTTTTTATCAACAAAGGCAAAGGGTTCGGGTTCATTAAACTTGTGAGTGTTTTGGTTTTTTTTTTTTAAAACATATACGTAATAAAAAATAGTTGGGTTTCTTTTTTACTTTTGCAAAGTCTTGAATGTTTGGTTTTAAATGGGAAGAAGTAACTGGCCTTTAATTTCTTGTCATTGATAAAGATCAGTATAGTATGTATTGGGGCAGAGCAACAAAGACCTTTAGTCCTCGGGATGTTGGAAGCGGAAGGGACTTCGGGAAGATGACGCTTCCCTTGAGTGAATTGTAAGAATAGGAAGGGGTATGACAAATTGGACATTAGGTAATTTTGGAGTTGTTTAGAAATGTTTCTGATATTTACAGGAGTCTAGAGCCTTGGCTGAAATCGCCAAAGCTGAACTTGATGATACCCCCATGAGGGGTAGACAGCTTCGGGTTCGCTTTGCCACACATGCTGCAGCTCTTTCTGTTCGGAATCTTTCACCCTATGTTTCTAATGAACTCTTGGAAGAGGCCTTTAGCCAGTTTGGTCCTATTGAAAGGGCTGTTGTAATTGTGGATGATCGTGGAAGATCTACAGGGAAAGGCATTGTTGAATTTGCTTCAAAGCCAGCAGCAAGAAAAGCATTTGAAAGATGCAGTGAAGGTGTTTTCCTACTGACAACGTAAGTTGTCTTTTGTTTGATAAATTGGATAATTTTGGGGGTTACAAATGAAGTTGGAAGGAAGTTAAGGTGAGGAATCATTTCTGTTACTAGGACGCCTCGCCCGGTCATTGTGGAACCTCTTGAACAGTTAGATGATGAAGATGGCCTTCCTGAAAAACTGGCTCAGAAGAATCCAATGTATCAAAAGTAAGATTAAGCTTTTATTTTAAGATTAACTAAAAGAAAAGTTAGTAATTTTATATTCTGCTTGGGAGTTACAAAATTTTTAGTCTGTGTATCTGGTTGCTGTGGAAATCCATTATGAAGGCCGAGCTTACCAAAACCTTGACCAAATCCTGACTTCTGTCTCAAGTGCTGGAATTATAGATGTAAGCTGTCAAGACAGGTCTTATGAATATGTTTTACAATGTTGCTTGAATATGCTTAATAAAAAAAATCTCAGGCTCACCAGGTGGTGGTGAAGCACGCCTTTAATCCCAGCACTCTGGGAGGCAGAGCCAGGAGGATCTCTGAGTTTGGGGCCAGCCTGGTCTCCAAAGTGAGTTCCAGGAAAGGCGCAAAGCTACACAGAGAAACCCTGTCTCGAAAAAAAACAGAAAAAAAAAATCTCAGGCTCAGACAGAATTTTTAGTTTTGGGATTTGGGGGTGGAGTAGTTCTGGGTTTTGGGAAACCCTGCTGTCCTATAACTTGCTTTGTGAAAGACCAGGATGGCCTTCAAACCCAGGAATCAATCCACCTATCTCTGCCTTCCAGAGTACTGGGACTAAAAGCCTGTGCCACCATGTCTGGTTTCAGGCAGAACTTGAAGATGTTCAGTTTAAATACATTCACATGTATTTAGATAAGATACATGCCTAAATTGCATGAAATCTGTTTGATACTGGTGGGAAAAATAAGCCTGGACAATTAGGCTATAGGACATAGGGAAGGTGGGGTTTCTTGCCTACCTTCTATTACTGTATTATTTTTTTAATTTTAATTTAGACATAGGGTCTCCCTGTAGACCTGACTGGCCTAGAACTCATGCATCATCTTGCCTTCCTGGCTTCTTGCTTTATTTTATATCATAACTTGTTTCCTTGACTTGATACAATTTAGGTAAATCATGGTTACACGTGCATTTATCTAGGAGGCAAGTTCCAGATCAGCCAGGACTACACAGTGAGACATTGTCTCAGAAAGGGGTGGGGATTTTCAAGAAGATAGTATGAGTGAAGGCTTCAGGGGAATGAAAGTGTTGATGGGAACCCTCTATTAAGCAGTGTCTACAAAGTACAATTTAACTTTTAATGTGTGTGGATGCTTTCCCTGCATTATGTCTGTGCACCATGTGTGCGTGGTTCCCAAGGAGGCAAGAAGAGGGTGCTAGGAACCAAACCCGGGTCCCTTGTAAGAACTGCTGTGCTCCCCGCCTCCTTCTGCTGAGCCATCTTTCCAGTCTTTTTCACTATCATTCTGATTTGTGTCTTGTGTTTCTTAACACAGTTAAGCAGGGTTGCAAGTTGAGGATCTTAAAGACATCACAGTGGTATAGAGAAAGCACCATGTCTTGTGTTTCTTTGTCCATCCTTGGTGCTGGGGATCGAATCCAGGGCATTGTTCATTATGTTACATGCTTACACAAGTGCTTCACTATTGGGCCATATCCTTCCTTACACATACTTAGGATTTCTCTAGTCCTGACTGTCCTTGAACTCAGATCTGCCTGCCTCCGTCTCCCCAAATGCTGGGATTAAAGGCATTGAGCCATCATGCCTAATTTAAGGTTTTGATTTTTAGGAAGTCACATTGGCTTTATATACATTTTGTGTTGTCAGGGAGAGAGAAACACCACCTCGTTTTGCTCAGCACGGCACCTTTGAGTATGAATATTCTCAACGATGGAAGTCCTTGGATGAGATGGAAAAACAGCAAAGGGAACAAGTTGAAAAAAACATGAAGGATGCAAAAGATAAATTGGAAAGTGAAATGGAAGATGCCTACCATGAGCATCAAGCAAATCTTTTGCGCCAAGGTAAAAAAAAAAAAAAGCCTCAGAATTTTACTGGTAAGGATAATTGGCATTTAAAGTGGCCAGAACCTCATTAACATGAATCTAAAAGTGTTAATTTCCTATGTTTAGATCTGATGAGACGCCAGGAAGAATTGAGGCGCATGGAAGAACTTCACAGTCAAGAAATGCAGAAGCGTAAAGAAATGCAATTGAGGTATAGTGTTAAATTCAGCCTTCACTTGTAGACAAGATGTACTAAGTGCCTTAGGAAAGCTTATTCTTTGCCAGAATGCTGTTGTCTGTAGAGCTGTTATATTCTAGACTTGGAACAGTCTAGTTTGACCTACACATTTTAAAATTGTAAGACAAACCACTACTAGGTCTTTTCAGGTATTTTTGAATCAAGGTGTTGTTGCTGTGTTCCCTCTGCCTTTTCTCTTGCACTCGGTTTAAAGGGCTACCATAGCTGGTTGACCTCAAGTATAAATTCTAAGGATATGTAGATGATACTTTGGTTTATATGCCTGAAAAACGTTTGTAGGCAAGAGGAGGAACGGCGTAGACGAGAGGAAGAGATGATGATTCGCCAACGAGAGATGGAAGAACAAATGAGACGCCAGAGAGAAGAAAGTTACAGCAGGATGGGCTACATGGACCCCGTAAGTTGTGTGTGCAGTCTAATTGGAGCTGTCTGTAGCCTACCCTGGAGCTGGGGGACCAATTAGCATGACGTTGACTCAGTGTCGTCTTCGGTGTAGCTGTCTCTGTGTGTTGTATGTGGTACTCACCATAACCAGATCTCACTGGATCAAATTTTGTTTGTTCTTATTTTTTCTTTGTGTAACAGCTCTGGCCTCTTAGAGGTCCACCTGCCTTGTCTTCCCTGGTTCTGGGATTAAAGGCATGCACCACCACCTCAGCTTTATTTCTCTTTGTTTTGATAGTCTAACCAGTGTTCAGGACAATCATAGAGAAACCTGCTTTATTGAGCCTTGGATTGTGTGTGTGTGTGTGTGTGTGTGTGTGTGTGTGTTTGTACTTTGAGGCAAGGTCTTGTTCTTTAGTCTTGGCTGGCCTAGAATTCTTTCTTTATGTACACTAGGTTGGTGTCAGTGAGCTCCCTGCTTCTGCCACCCAAGTGCTGGAATTAGAAGTGTGTCCCTCCAAGCCTGGATAGGTTTCTTGCGTTGAATTTCCTTTGTACTTGAGTACTTGGTGTAAGTTTCACCTATAAGTAAGTTTTATTTTTGTGCTTTTTTTCCCCCCAGAGAGAAAGAGACATGAGAATGGGTGGTGGTGGAACAATGAACATGGGAGGTAAGTGAGAGGATTCAGTGAAGGGTGTCAACAAACACGGCGCAGCAGTGCTCTGGTGGTGCTGACTACTGTTTTTGTCTCCCAGATCCCTATGGTTCAGGAGGCCAGAAATTTCCACCTCTAGGTGGTGGTGGTGGCATAGGTTATGAAGCCAATCCTGGAGTTCCACCAGCAACCATGAGTGGTTCCATGATGGGAAGCGACATGGTAATGTATCCTGTGGGACATAGTACAAAGGAAATGCTTAATTTCATGACTTGAGTGTTTATTTTTCCTCTCTCTTTCTCTCTTTAAAGTAGCTGACTGGACTTTTAGTTCCCCCATCATGTAAATATATATAATACTGAGGACTACTTTGGCAATGTAGAACTATGTGTGGTGACCTAAACAGATTTGGTTGCCAACAGGGAGTCAATGCTGCTGTATATAGAGTTATCTTTGGCAATAAGTAGTAGATAGGTGTTTTCCAGTTTATTGTCTGTGCACTTTGGAACCTCCAGTGCATGGCAAATCCAAATTTTTAGATGCTAGGTAAATGTATATGGTTTTTCTTCATCCAAGTGGGAGAAATGGCACAGTGACATTCTTCAAGCTGGTATTTGCCATAAGTAGGAATGAGACTCAAGGCTTGTAGCCTTAAGCATGTTAGAGAGACAGGTAGGACTTGGATCTGTAATTGGTGTGGTTTCTATTTCTAGCCATGAAAAAGAACTGTCTAGTGTTCTGACTCGTCGTTTCCCACCTGCTGGGTCTCTGTAGGTACTTCTAACAGGAACTGATGGTTCTACTTTGCTACAGGGTAGCAAAAGACAACAGCAATTTAAGCATACTGATTGTGTGCATTTGTTCTAGACTCGTTGATGCAATCACATTACCTATGAGACAGCCTGTCAGGTGCTTTCCAGTAGTCAAGTGACTTCTGGTGTGAGTGGCTGTAGTAGGCTTACAGGTCCGTAGGAACTGCATTTTGGCGGGAATACATTTTTGTAACTGAATTGAATCTAAATAATGCACCTGTAGACTTTTGTCACAAAGGAGCTGCATTTTCTAGCTCATAGGAATTTGAGTGTGAGATCTCATTTAAAACCTGCCTAAGGTTTCTTGAAAAATTTAAGTTAGCATTTATAAATGGTTGGATATAGTGCTGTTAGGCTTCATCAAATTGAACTTAAATACATTTTGGTATTACATACTTTCTAGAAAGCACAAGGTGTATCAAATTTATTAATTAGTTTCTTAGTGTTCTTAGTTTAGGTTGCCTAGAGATATCTAGACACAAGTTTATGCATTTAACAACTCCTAAGTTCTTAAGTATCGTAAGATAACTCTGAAACCTCAAATTTTCTTTTTAGCTCTATTGTAGAAGCCATACAGTTTTGAAGATTTTTTTTCAAAAGTAAAAGACTAAGTAGTCTGTTCTAGTAGTTCTGTAGTGTTTTAAGTTGAAATTGTAGGAATAGTTAAAGCCTGGTGCCATTTTTACTTTATTTTTATTTTTTTATTTTGAGTAATGACCAGTAACTGGGTTATTTTGAGTAGAATTGTAAGTGGAATGCCTGTAGGCTTCTGTTGTTAGGATATGTGGGTTTTATTTTACTTCTGTGTTTAAAGTGAAAGTACCGAAAACTGGATGAGTGGTGAAGTCACTCACTGCTTTATTGCAGTCCCCCTAGCTTGGTGGATAGGCTGTTTTGGGAGATAACCTAAAACATGGAATCATAACAAAGTGATAGTGTCCTTTCCAAAACTAAGAAAAAGTTGGACTTTTGAAGTAGGTGGGCTGTGTATTGTGTTTGTAACAATGCAGAAGAAACATACTGTGCATGTGTCGCTCTGGTTTATAGTGATGGCTCTGAAGTGTGGTATGCCTGTGAGACTGTGGCAACATGGGATTTTGATCAAGTAACTGTGCCGGTTAAGTAAAAATCTATTAGTTTTTTTTTTGTGCTTTTTCTTTTTTGTAGTCTGGTAGCATTTTATTAAGCTTCATTCCAACTTTTTAAGATTTCTGCAACTTTGCAGATGTGTCTTAAGATCTTGAAAAGCACAAGGTTTCTTATGCAGCACATGCCACTAACTGGTGAGTAGGTCTTTGTCACTTCTTTGAGTGAGTTGCTTTTTTTTTTGTCTGATTGAGCTTCTTATGGTTGGAGATGATTTTCTGTTCATACCTGGACAGGTGTTTCAGTGGATTAATCTGATGTGAATTTATTTCTTAGAACTCATTTTGGAATGGGTTTTCACATCTGCACTAATTAAATTTTTTAGCACTACAGGGAAGATCTGTTCTTTGAAACAGGTGTATGAGAATGGCTCAAGTGGGAACATACCACAAGGCATGTATTACCGTAAACTAATTTTCAAATTACCCTTTTTTCCTTTCTATGTTCCCGGTACCTGTGGATCTCGACTCATTGGTGATTGTATCGACGAACGTTGACTACGGAACCTTCTAAAATATTTACTTAACACACATGGACATCAACTACATTTAATGAACTGTTAATTTACTGTTCCAATAGCGTACTGAGCGCTTTGGGCAGGGAGGTGCGGGTCCTGTGGGTGGACAGGGTCCTAGAGGAATGGGGCCTGGAACTCCAGCAGGATATGGTAGAGGGAGAGAGGAATATGAAGGGCCGAACAAAAAACCCCGATTTTAGAGCTCGAGGCTTTCATTCCAGTTTGTTTTTGTCTTTTCTTGTTTAGATACCACTTTTAAATTCTTGCATTTTAGTAAGAAAGCTACCTTTTTATGGATGTTAGCAGTTTATTGACCTGATATTTGTAAATGGTCTGTTTGGGCAGGTAAAATTATGTAACGCAGTGTTTGAAACAGGAGAAAACAATTTCTTTTTATTTACTTTTTTTTTAACTGTATAATGTTTCTCAAGTTAATGGCAGTGTACCTTGTGCCACTGAATTTCCAAAGTGTACCATTTTTTTTACTGTGCTTCGAATAAATAGAAAAATAGTTATACTGATCTTCAACTTTGCCATTCATGCTTCTCTGCACATTAGGCTAGGTATTCCACTTGGAAAGCATGAGCGTGTCTAGGCCTTTGCGTGGCATATGCCATTTCTGGGAAATGTATCTGGAGGCTAAGTATTCTTTCTACAAATGGTGGGCCCCCCTGTTTTAAAAAGAAATGCATATTGAAGTAGTTAGATTTGTTTGGCATTATAGGAAGCAAGCTGGTGCTAAGCATTTTCAAATGGTTATGTTAGAAAAGTTAAACTGTAAATCTTACTTCAGGAACATGTACTAAGATTATGGAATGGGTATAAACTACTGGTAGCAAGAGAAAGGGGGCGGGTTAAAGATCCCTTATGGCCCTATCTATCTATGATCCTTTCCTTGAAAGCTTTTGAGAATGGAAAGATCATTTCGTTGCATTTTCCCCTATTGTTTTGTTTTAAATGAATAATTCCCAAGCCCTACATTTGGCTTGTACTGAACTTTTGCATTTGAATTAAAGATTGTTAAACATGAAGCCTTTTCATGTATTACTTTAAGTGATTTAAAAGATGGGATTTAGTCTGAAATTTTACCTTGAGAAGAGTTAAGAGTTAGTTAATTATAAGGTACATTTAGCCTTATGTACTCTTAAACATACACCTCCTTGTGCTATTGAGCAAAATCTGTAGTCTGAAAAATGTATCGGTTCTCTTTTAAGAACTAGTGGTGACTGTTACCAAGTAGGACTGTCAATAACCATTCTCAACTATGGAGTTGACCTGTTTATATCATTCTTTTTAACGTAGCACTAAACCTGGAGAGAGTTGTTCAGGCTACATAGGATAAATACTCTTTCCTCCCACCATAAGCTTGGGGGTGTTTTGATGTTAGTTGATTATCAACATCGTTAAATTTCCTTACTAGAACAAGAGACTTTCTGACTTGATAATAATAAAGTAGATTGTTTACTGTTGTCTATGAGTATAATGGAAGCTTGAATTTCTTCCCAGTGTAAATACGTTAAGAGAAAACTTCTAACAGTACTAAAGTAATTGAATGGCTTGGCTCTGTTCTTAGTTACATTTCCATTCAAGTCTATACATTACCGAGCTTTTCACTATGGAATGTCTTCATCCTTTTCACCTCTATCCTTGGTGCTAATTGGCAAAAAATTCTAAATCACTTGCTGAGGTTGAGTACTGTGCTTGAGTACAAAAGGAGACCTATTGTGGAAACAATTCAGTTCTTCATGAATAGGAAAATACCGTGATTTTTTTTAAGAAGTAGACACTAGTGGATTATAAGAAGCATGTCACCAAATGGTTTTATGACTGACAGGTATGTGGTGTATTAAGGGAGAAAAATCTACTTAAAAATAGATTAATTTTTCTTCACCAGTACACTTGGAAATAGGTAGTTCCATCATAATTTTAGCAGTCAGAAAGTTTTTGGCCCAAGTGAAGTTAATAATTGGTGATATATAAAGGTTTTCTGTACGGATACAAAGGTCTGGATTTGAAAGGAGCTCATTTGGTTGAATTCTATAGTAGGGACCTGAGGGGTGTTCATGGGACACCCATGGAGGGTGAATTTGAATGTATGTGGGTGGGGGCTGGGGGGAAATGGGAAAAATCTGCCTATAAAATTAATGTTTCAGTTTATTTTTCAGATTACATGCCTTTCTTTATAAGGGATGCTGGCACAGACCCCTAAAATAAGCTTTTGGTAGTAGTATACTACAGAGTGGTGAAGGATGCTTACAGGATAACTTCTTGAGATTGTGGCTTTTGATAGCCTTTATTGTGGGCTGTAGAGTTGCTAAACACTGTTTAGCAGATAAGGTTGCATAGTGTCAACCGACACTGACTTTGATCAGTGTACCAAGGCTTGTAAGCTGCTGAGACTTTCCATAAGTCTTACATGTGATGGTTTAGCCTAATAGTGAATTGAAATCATCTTGAGCTAAAAAGGAAACTTAGGGTGGGAGGGGAGATAACAACAGGACGTATTTAGACATTCTTTCTCCCTTGGAAGAAATCACCTCCTCAAAATTTTGTTTGCAGGGTATACTTGAAAAAGTATCATTCTCTAAGACAGAAATTTATTTAATAGGCATGCTATAAGCTGAACCCATTGACATACATACATTATGTGGTGTGAGACCATATTTTGTCCTTAGGACATTAAATTCCTAAGTACTTTAAAACCCACCACTCTATGTGTGTTGTACCACTAATATAAAGAGATAATCTGGGAAAATTGTAATGTTACACCTGTGCAGTTCTTACAAGTGGCATATCATGGCAGATAAAAATTTAGGTACTTGGCTTGGGCAAGCCACAAAGTTGTGGCGAAATGTTTTGTGGTGTTCTTGGACTGCAATTGTGCACTATTAAAGTAGTGGCCTGCTACATAACTGCGTTTAGCCAGCATTTCTGCAGTGCGTAACTGTGAGGAACGTAGTACCGCAAATGGCAATGGACATTAGGACCCGGATGTAGTATTCCTGCTTGCTCCAAGATTCTCATTGCCGACTGCATACAGGTAGGTAACAAGCAATATAATCTAACTTGGTGACTTGCTATGTGCTTTTATTCAGTGGGCATTCTGACATCACACTTCTGACAGTGAAATAACAGTGCAGCACCTGATACTTGTATGATAAGCTAGGTTAATTCAAAATCTGGGTCTGGGGTTAGATCTGTAATTTATTAGGAAGAATTCAGTGTTGTTGGAGATCTCAGAAAAAAATGCAAACTTGAATCTTTGGTGTGACTTGGAAGTTGTGTGGTTTTCTTTAGTTGCACTGTAACTGAAGATAAAATGGAGCACATATGGTGGGGGGATGGAGTCAAACCATACTTGACCTGGGGTGCTCATAGCACCTTGATGAAGACTGTAGTCTGTGATAACTAGTCTCCTTAGTAGCAAACTTGACCTCCCATTGGTCAGCAACGTCTAATTTCATTATGCAATCTTGAGTATTGTTTTGCAAGTTGATTAATGACACAGGGTGGCGGGGTGGCTTTTTTCTGGCTTTTGTTTTTCTTTTTGTAATGTGGTAAAATTTTTGTAGGTGTGGGCTTCATGGGAGCACTTGTTACTAACTTGGGCTTAGATGGGAATCTTATGAATAGTTATGTGGCTTGTCTGAGTATGTTTATACTCTAAACTTGGGGGAAAGTAGTGTGAAACACTGACTTCCTACAGTTGAAACCATTGGGAATCATTCCCTATCCTAGGACTTCGTCGTATTCTGTAGAATGAGTGCATTTGTTCAGAGTAGCTCTTCTTTCCCTAGTTTAGGGATGTGATTACAGTCCAGAATGTTTAATAATCACAGTAGTACATGAGTCTTCAAAGCATTTTCCTTTGTTGCTTAGGACTTGAGCTTCCTATCATCTGTTGTTGTAGACCTCACTTCAGTTTAACCTTGGTGTTTAGGTAGCATGCATGAGAAACAGCTTCCACTCATAATGCTTTCTGTTCTATAACTGGAAAGTTTGGTTCATTTTGCATACGTGCCGCTGAAAACTTCAGGACTGAGAATTTTCTTTCACTGTATCAAGAAAAATGGCTTGCTTTTGGTCAGGCAAGTCAGATGGTGGGGCAGATTTGTATTTACTCCAAAACAATCAACTTGTGATAACTGACAGGTGAAAGCAATGGTGACTTAGCTCCTTATACCATACAAATCATGTGACATGAGTATCACTAACCTACCTGGAACCCTGATGGGGACATTGCAGTGTCATAGTCTGTTAAATCGGTAGCACAGGCTTGCTACCGTGGCTCAGTTAGCGATTTTGAGTGTTAACAAGAGAGCTCAGGCTTATTCTGAACAGTAACAACTTTTGCAGAGAATATACTTGATAAAATATGGACTTAGGGAATTTGGGGTGGGGTTATTTTTCTTCCCCTTGATCTGCTTTAAGATTAGGCTTTTGTACTTCAGAATGAGAAACCACTGACTTTATGTAGATTTCTGCTAGTTTAATTTGTATGTAGGTGTAAATTGTGAATATTACAGTACATTGGGATTTTAAAACACTAAAAAAAAAATGGGAATTAAATGGGTTCCAGTAATACTGAGGTGCTCGCATTGTATTTCATAATCTTGTTGCAACCAAAAAATAATTGTTTTTTAAATGAAAACCTACGTTCAGAGGTGTGGTGCCAGAATGTATTATCGTACTGTTAGGCCCTTGGAGCAGATCCCGGTGCTTTCTGAAAGATGAAAGATATGTAATGGGTGCTCTTGATACAAGGCTGCTTGCAGCCTACCAGCAATGCATACTCTCACTCTCCCTAATGAAGAGATGTGTGTGATTAGTTTTGGACTTTAACCTTAATGGGGGTGCATGTCTCCTATTGTTAATCATTGTCAGCTGCAGTGACATGATCCACAGTCCTGCATTACTGCTGCCTTTGTGTTAATGATTTTGGATAGGTTTTAGAGCTTTGGGGTGTTTGTTCTGAGCCTTTTCTTGGTTTTGGCTTTAGCTGATAATATTTAGTGCTGTCTAGCTAGTGCAGTTCTCAAATGGCTCCCTACTAGGGAGAGAATCCAGAGGATTTATTTAACTGCTCCTTATCATCTGTCATTGCTGCTAGATAATGATTGGCATTTTTTTAGACGCAAATGTGGAAATCTCAACAGCTGTTGGTAAACAACAAATCATAAAATGTTTTTGAACACCAGTGCTGGAGGAAAAAAAAGTGAAACGGGCCTGGACATAGAGTAGGAATAATTGGAGAAGGGGAAAGAATGCAAAACAATATAGTATCCCTTATGGATGGTCCATGTGCAACAGAACTATTCCATATACCTGCGGCAGTAATGATACAGGGAGGAAGAAAAACCTGCAACTTGAATTTAAGGCTGAGCTTTCTGTTTCTTGTGTACTGTGCCAGGTATATAGTGAAGGCCATTGACTTTTCCTCAGAAAAACTTTCCTTGCTGTTGGAGTAAGGCATAGCTTCCCTGCCCTAACTGGAAACAGTGAGGACTTGGAGAAGACAGATTGAGGCAAACATAGGATTGCAGGGTAAAGAACTGCAGTGTTGTGTGCTGTGGGAAAAGGGCCAGAGCACTCTTCTTGGGGGTCTTCTACCTAAGAAAGAAAGACACAACGAATTGACTGGGGAAGCGGTCTGTTGTAGAGCGCACAGCTCCTAGTCAGGTAGACGTTGGCACATACCTTCACATAAGGGATAGTATATTTTGGGTTGCAGTCAAACTTGTGCTCAGACTGGTGGAAATAGAAATGAGGCTTTTGCATTTTAAAGAAGATAGTTTTCATCCTAATTCTGTCATCTATTATTACTTACAGAAAGAATAATTTTAGATCCCCCCCCCATAAAGTTTCTTCCTTTTTTTTTTTTAAATGCTACAACTTATTCCAGTCTTTAATCTCTGGAATTTTGCTCTTTTAAATTTGGAGGTTAACTAGCATTTTTCAAGCCTTTATCTTACACCCTTGTCTTTCATATTAACTTTTTCTTATTATTCTTTAGGTGAGAATGATTGATGTTGGCTGATTTTGGAGTCTTTACTTGGAGTAAGTGTCCTTAGAAATGGGGGTTTGGGGGGGACCTGATTTTGCTTTGATGCTGAAAATTATTTGGTTCTCAAATTTACCAAGATGCCCAGTTTAGCTTTTGAGAATTGTGTGACAGTCAAGGGTTAGGAATCGTGTACTTGGTGTTGCATGCTGTTTGACACTGGTGTGATTTGTAGTACCTCCATGGCAGCGCCCAAAACATGCATTAAAACAATTTTAGGGCTGGAGAGATGGCTCAGAGGTTAACACTGGCTGCTCTTCCAGAGGCTGACTTCAATTCCCAGCACCCACATGGTGACTCTACCATCTGTGATGAGATCTGGCCTGCAAGGATACATGAATACAGAACATTGTATACATAATAAATAAATAAATCTTAAAAAAAAAAAAAAACCAACAATTTTTAGTTGCATAGTAGTGACTCACACCTTTAATCCCAGCACTTGGGAAGAAGAGGGAGGTGGATTTCTGAGTTAAGGCTAACCTGATCTACAGATTAGGACCAGGACAGCCAGATCTATAAAGAGAAACCATTTTCTTGGAGGGGGGGGGGACCAAAAAATTGAAAATAAACAATTTAAAAAAAAAATCAAAATGCTGCATGCTTAAAACAGAAAAATTAACAGCTACCAAAAAAAAAAAAGCTTGAAATAAAGAGAGAGGAAATAGCTGTACTTTCAGGTTTTCAAACCTCATGTCAGTGTGGTTCTTTTGGCCACATATAGCTATACCAGATATATTATATTGCTATATTTATAATAAAAATTGTTCAGAGCCTGTGCCCCAAAAGTTGCTCTTTGTTAATACCAATACAAGATACATAGGCTAAAATTTCTGGGCTAATTAAATCTTGTTTTATAGGTGGAATCAGATGTTTCTTCTCAAGACATCACACAACATGGACTAGCCAAGAAGAAAAGCCACCTGTGTAGCCTGACAGATACTCTGGGTAAGTGATATGATGGTTGGATTTCTTTGTACTAGGATGGCATGGGGCTCACTGTGAAGTGAAACACGACCCTTCTTTTAACTTGGCCCTTCTCCCCTACCTCCAGAGAACTGGATTACAGGAAGGTGCCATACTTGGTGTGTGTGCTATAAGAATTGTCGGGCTTCATGAAAGCTGTGAGGCAGCTTGCTGAGCTCCAGCCCTCACCCAGCAGTTTAAACTGCCTTGTAGCTCTTTGCTACTCCAAACCCCCACTACCACATTCCTTGGTTTAACAGGGTTAGGCAAATTGGTTGGTGTTAGACCTTAGTAACTTGTCTTAAATTTTGATTCCTGTTTATTTTGGATTAATCATGTTTTTTAATTGACAGGATCAAGTGAGCTGTGTCAGAAAATGAGTCAAGATGAAAGAGGAATGAACTTAATTGCTATTTAATAAAGATATTTTAAAATCTTCATTGTCTTTTGTTCAAATAGGGCTGTTTTTTGGATTTGTCTGATTATGTACCCAAAGTTAAATCGAGGTAGTCATCTATTTGGTGTCCTATACATACATACGAGGTCAAACTGGGGCTTAGCAGGATTACAAGAACATCCAGTGAAGTCTTAAAATTGATGCTGGAGGAACAGGCAAGCAAATTGACAACATTTTGTTTGTTTTTTTTTAAAGATTTACTATGTACACAAAAGAGGGTGCCAGATCTCATTATAGATGGTTGTGAGCCACCATGTGGGTGCTGGGAATTGAACTCAGGACCTTTGGAAGAGCAGTCGAGTGCTCTTAACCTCTGGTCCATCTCTCCAGCCCCTGTTTGTTTTCTAAATAAGGTTTCTCTGTATAGTCCTCTGACTGTCCTTGAACTCAGAGATCCTCCTGCCTCTGCACTATCAATACCACTGGAGGAAAAGTGATTTTTAAAGCCTGAAAATAAGATGTTTTAGCCAGGCAGGCAGATCTGAGTTCCAGGACAACCAGAGCTACATAGTCAGACCCTGACTCAACCAAAAAAGTAGGAAAAGGTTTTATGACCTTTAGTTTGGTAGAGGATTCTTACATGTGAACAAAGGAAAGAAGAAGCTAGAACTTAGGAAGCATCAGGGAATTTCAACAATCTGGAAAAGTGGTTATGTCAATGGGGTGAAGGTGATAACCCAAGTTCCTTGCCATCCACATGATCGTAGGACAGGACTGACTTCGGCAACTTGTCCTCTGACTAAACACACATTTGAACAACTTGTCCTCTGACTAAACACACATTTGAAAAAAGTGCTGAATAGATGTATCATAGGATGGGGGGGATTGGCTTTGTCGGCAGCATGTGCTAGAAAACCCTCCAGCAACCTGAGTTAACTGAATAGAGAACCAGATAGTGAAGCTGTTTGTAGGAAAGTTTACGGGGTCTAAAGGTCAATGTTGGGTGCATAGATGGCCCAGCAAGAGATCTTTTGTTCTTGAAGAAGACCTAGGTTCAGTTCCCAGTACCTACATGAGCTGTGTTCCAGGAAGTATAGATAATGGTACCCTTCACCTCTGGTCCTCTACCTGTAGGGGTTGAGATTTATGCAGACAAGCGCATGATCTGTAAGAAGAGTACAGTGAGAAGAGCCTTAGACACTGCTGGTAAAATACACAATTGTGTGGTCACCCAAACACATGAAAGTAAACACCATAGATGTTCAACTCTAGTATTAATGTTGGCAAGTGGAACGCTGGTTGAGTATTTGCCAACTATGCTTGCCCTAGCCATGAGCGGCATGACAAGCCTAAGGAGAACATTCAGAACCTAAGTGCAGTTGACCATAAATTATCAACCCAGGCCATAGGTATGAAATGAAATAGCACAGGAAGTTGGTTGCTTTCAGCACTGAGGACAATAGGTGGTATGCTAGTGAACAGAATGACTGCTGGTGGTGGTGCCTGCTTTTAATTCCAGCCCCTGGGAGACAGATGGTTCTGCTAGGAATAAATTGTGAGATCCTGCCTTCAGTTTCCCATGTTAGGACTAGAGACAAGTGCACTCAAACTTGACTTTCAGCTTGTTTTCTGAATGACCAGTGCAGCTGACAGGTTGTGCACAGTGTTCGGCATACCAGAAGAGGGCACCAGATCTTAACGGTGATTGTGAGCCACAATGTGGTTGCTGGGAATTGAACTCTGGGATCTCTGTAAGAGCAGCCAGTGCTCTGAGCCTCTCCATTCCCAACAGGTTTCTATCAGAATAAAACACACGATAGCTAAAAGCAGCTTGGGCAAGAAGGGGTTTATTTCAGTTTACAGTTTCACAGCACAGTCCACCCGGACAAGTCTGCAGGACGCAAAAGGGAAGAAGCATGGAAGCAGGATCTAATGCAAAGGCATGAAGGCCTTACAGACTTGCTTACTTGGCCCGTTTTCTTTTTGGTTTCTCTAACAGTGCTGGCAATAGCAGTCATGGCTGTCCTGGAACTCACTGTAGGCCAAGTTAAGCCATGAACTCACAGACCCACCTGCCTCTGCCTCCCAATTGCTGGGATCAAAGGCCTGTACCACTACCATACAGCTCATCTTGTTTGTTTTTTTGTGTGTGGGGGGGGGAGTGTTATATGACAGAGTTTCTCTGTATCTTTGGAGCTTGTCTTGGAACTCTGTAGACCAGGCTGGCCTTGAAGTCAGAGATCTGCCTCCCAGGTGCTGAGATTAAAGGTGGCACCACCACTGCCTGGCCTCAGCCTGTTATAGCACCCAGGACCACCAATACAGAGATGGCACCTCCCACGGTGAGCTGGGCCCTCTCATGTCAAAAAAAGCTACCACACTTGCCTGACAGGCCAATCTGGCTGGGAGCATTTTCTCACTGGAGATTCACTTAATTGACTAGCTTTGTCAGGTTGGTAGAAGCTAATCAGCACAGTTACCTGTTGCTTTATAGGAAGCTACTGATGGAGTAGGCTTTGACCACAATTAGTATTAATGTCATTTGGAGGGCTGTGCTGTGCTCAGGAAGGCATTCTGATCAGAGGGAAATTAGGGCTGGAGTGCAAGATCTGGCTCTTGTCTTTCAGATGCCTGTAGAAACAGCATCTATTACACAATTGTTAGCTATGTCCTAGTTCCTAAGAAGAAAAATAACTGGTGATTTTCCTTAGCCAAGGCTGGCCTTGAGTAATATCTACTTTCTCAGCCTTTGAAACACTGAAATTTTCTTGTTACCTTTGAGGATAGTAAGGCAGGAAGACTGGCGTAGGTTCCACTTTGAGGCTGTGGTAGTAGTGAAGGAGGTCACTTAAATACACACACACACACACCCAATTTTTATTTGTTTTGGTAACTGTGCATGTTATATATGTGCAGTTGCCTAAGGAAGCCACAAGAGGGCTTTGAATTCCCTAGAACTGCACTATAAATGATTGTCATCTGCCACGGGTGGGTGCTGGGAACTACGGTCTTCTGAGAGAGCAGCAAGTGCTCTTAATCCACTTCTCCAGTCTCCAAGGTGGCTACTTTTATTTTTTTAAATAAAACATTTTTTTCCTAAAACTTATTTTGTTTGGGGCATGGTAGTGCACTCCTGTAATCCCAGCACTTGGGAGGCAGAGGCAGATGGATCTTCAGGAGTTCAAGGTCAGCCTGGACTACACAGTTCCAGAATAGCTAGATCTGGCTCAATTTAAATTTATGAGTATTTTGTATATATGTATGTATACTAAATGTGTTCCTAGTGCCAATGATGCCAGAAGAGGTCATCAGTTTCTCAAGGAGCTACAGTTGTGAGCAGCCATGTGGGTGTTAGGAATTGACCTGGGTCCTCTGCAAGAGCAGCTAGAGCCCCTTTTTCCCCCCATGTTTTTGAGACAGGGTTTCTCTGTGTAGCCCTGGCTATCCTAGAACTCACTCTGTAGACCAGGCTGGCCTCAAACTCAGAGATCCACCTGCCTCTGCCTCCCAATTGCTGAGATTAAAGGCGTGCGCCACCACCGCCCTGAAGCACCTGGAGCTCTTAACTACTGAGCCTTCTCTCCAGCCCCCAACTACTTTTAAAAAGGATGAAAGCTGGGTTGGGGATTTAGCTCAGTGGTAGAGCGCTTGCCTAGCAAGCGTAAGGCCCTGGGTTTGATCCTCAGCTCCACATTTGAAAAAAAAAAATGAAAGCCACTGAATCATCTCTCCAACCCTAACATTTCTTATAAAATTTCATAGCATTTGGGCTGGAGAGATGGCTCAGAGGTCCTGAGTTCAATTTCCAGCAACCACATGGTGGCTCACAAACATCTGTAATGAGATCTGGTGCCCTCTTCTGGCCTGCAGGCCATATACATAATGAATAATTAAATCTTTAAAAAAATTTTTCATTGCAGTCATAATACACATTGAGAGAGAATACTCAGCCTTACTTTGAGGCAAGGTCTCTCAGTCAAACCAATATCGCTAGTCTCCTGATTATGCTAGCCAGTTTGCTTTTGTTTTGTCTCTGCCAAGCTACCACCTTAACTGAAAAGCTATGGTCCCAGGTCCCATCTCCACCACCATTTTGATATCTTGCATTATTGATCTATATCTTCTTGACATTTCTTATTTTTCTTTTTTGGGATTTTGAGACAGGGTTTCTCTGTGTAGCTTTGCACCTTTCCTGGAACTCACAGAGATCCACCTGGCCCTGCCTACCGAGTGCTGGGATTAAAAGCATGTGCCACCACTGCCTGGCTTTTTTTTTTTTTTTTTTTTTTTTTTTTAAATACAGGGTTTCTCTGTATGGCCCTGGGTGTTCTGGAACATGACTCTGCCTTCTGAGTGCTAAGACTAAAGGCACCCAAGTCTTTATTTGTTTGTTTGTTTATTTTAAATAGAGCAAATATTTGGTTTCTTCTAATTTATGGTAGCATTTAAAATGACATTTTAACATTTGTCCCTCTTAAACTTTTTAAAACATTTTTCATTTAACTTTATTTTATGTGCATTGGTGTGAAGGTGTCAGATCCTCTGAAACTGGTGTAACAGACAGGTATGAACTGCCATGTGGTTGCTGGGAATTGAATTCAGGACCTCTAGAAGAGCAGGCAATGCTCTTAACCATTGAGCCATCTCTCCAGCTCCCATCTGTCACCCCCTCCCCCTCCTGTTTTTATTTTTCAAGACAGGATTTCTCTGGATAATAGTCTCAGCTGTCCTGGAACTGGCTTTACAGACCAGATTAGGTTGGCCTTCTGCCTCCCAACACTAGTATTAGAGACATGCTCTAAAGGGGTTTGAGAGATAGCTCAGAAGTTAAGAGAGCTATCCAAAGGTCCTGGGAATTGATTTCAATTCTCACAAGTATAATGAGATCTGTCGCCCTCTTCTGGTGGGCAGGCACACATCAGCCAAAACACTGTATACAAAAAAAAGTGGGCTGGGCAGTGGTGGCGCTGGCCTTTAATCCCAGCACTCGGGAGGCAGAGCCAAGCGGATCTCTGAGTTCGAGGCTAGCCTGGGCTACCAAGTGAGTTCCAGAAAAGGCGCAAAGCTACACAGAGAAACCCTGTCTCGAAAAACAAAAAAGTGTGTATCATCACTGTCTAGCTTTTTTTTTTTTTTTTCTTTTTGAGACGTGGTTTCTCTGTATAGTTTTGTTGCCTGTCCTGTATCTCACTTTGTAGACCAGGCTGGCCTCGAACTCACAGAGATCCACCTGGCTTTGCCTCGGAATGCTGAGATTAAAGGCATGTGCCACCACCACCCAGCTCCAGCTTTTTTTTTTTTCTTTTAAAGATGGATTTATTTATTTATTTAGGTAGGGTCTCACTAGGTAGCCTTGGCTTACCTGAAACTATATGAACCAGGCTGGACCTGAACTCAGATTTGTCTGCCTCTGCTTGCTGATTCTGGGATAAAATGTGTGTGCTATCACACCCAGACCTTTATTATTATTTTTTATGTGTAGGAGTCTTGCCTGCATGTATGTATGCATGTATGTATGTGGTATGTGTCATCTGTGTGCCAATGCCCATGGATGCCAGAAGATGTTCTCTCCTAGACTCCAAGAACATCTGTATTCATTTAGCATATACTCACTCAGACACACACAGATACATAAATAAAACAAATCTTAAAAAAAAAAAAAAGGAGGGCTGAAGAAATAGCTCAGTGGTGAAGAGTGCCATCTGCTCTTCCTGAAGACTCAGTTTTGGTTCTCAGCACCTGCATGAAGGTTAGCCATCTGCAACTCCAGTTCCACGGATCTGGTGGCCTCTGTGGGTACTGCATAAACCGTTTTGTACAGACATTCGTGAAGACAAAATAGATAAAAAATTTAAAAAAGTAAGCTTCTGTTTTGGTTAGCCTAGCTAGTGTTTAACAGCAGAGCCATCTCTCCAGCTCAAATGAAAATATTTATAAAATGTATTAACTATCAAGGGGCTTATTAAAAAATTCTAGAAGCATCATTTTTCAAGGCAAAATAATGAGAGTATGAAAGAACACCTAAAACTAATTATTTTACTTGACTCAGTTAAAATTCCCTACGAAATGGGGAGGCTGATTGCAGTATGCATCATTCCTGAGGGCAACTACTGTTTAGACATCTCATTTAACAAGGATGAGGAAACTTTCAAAACCTCAAGAAAATAAAAATTACTGTTGTAATGCTATGTAAGAAGTCATTTCTTTCTTTCTTTTTTCTTTTTTCTTTTTCTTTTTTTTTTTTTTTTTTTTTTTTTTTTGAGCTGAGGACCTAACCCAGGGCCTTGCACTTGCTAGGCAAGTGCTCTACCACTGAGCTAAATCCCCAACCTAAGAAGTCATTTCTTTTAGAGAAAATATTTTATTTATTTATTTATTTATTTAGTGTGTGTGTGTGTGTGTGTGTGTGTGTGTGTGTGTGTAAATCCGAGGACAACTTGTGTAAGTCGGTTCTCTCAAACTCAGGCCTGAATACACATACATCATACATAAAATGAGCTGGAGAGATGGCTCAGTGGTTAAGCGCACTGAATGATCTTCCAGAGGTCCCCGTTCTATTCAGACTGCTCAGGACTGCTGAGAACCATCTGCAACTCCAGTTTCTGGAGATTCATAACCCTCTTCTGGCCTCCTCCTGCAACAGACACGCCTATTATGGCACACAGATACACATGCAGATAAAACACCCAAACATACAAAATAAAACTGGTTTTTTTTGTTTGTTTGTTTTGTTTTGTTTTGTTTTGTTTTGTCTTTGAGACAGGGTGTCTCTGTTTAACAGCCCTAGCTGTCTCAGAACTTGCTTTGTAGATCAGGCTAGCCTTGAACTCAGAGGTCCACCTGTCTCTGCATCCTGAGCGCTCAGATTAAAGTCGTGCGCCGCCGCCACCACCACCTATCCCAAAATAAAATCTTAAAAGGAAATCCTCAGTGATGAACGATCTTTACCCTTTGAGGGTGTCTAATTGAGCCAATCCTTAGGTCATTGTCATTATGTGACAAATCTACGCTCTGCCCTCGCCACACATTGTTACCGGATTTCAACAAGAGAAAGTGGTTCAGAATTAAACCGCAGAAAGCAGCGGGGCTGAGACCGCCCAGGCTGGGCTGTTCTGGAACTGTGTTTAGATGCTTCTGCATCAGGCGTTCTGTAAGGCGCTCAGTTGTCTTCGGCTTTCCTGTCCCTCATCTGCTTGCCCTCTGCTCACGTTCTGTGACGATGTCGGTGGAAGACACTCTCTTCCTCATCTGGAGAGACAGTTGGTGGAAGGACCTGGAACTGTGGGAGAAGTACTGTCCCTGGGGATCTTTGAGTGAGAGAGTCCGGGTGCTCTTCATGGTTCCTCCGGGTGCCCGGGGGCTGGACTGCCAGTGGCTCCCTGGCTCTGTGGGAATCCTATCCATTAGCACTTCTCACTGGACTGTTACCGTTCTTTACCCCAGGATGTTTCTTCACTTCTGTTTCCTTGGGTCACCTCCCATGTAAACTATGTCAGACCCTGCTTTTGAGGAAAGTCAACTGTGACTTTAAGAAGTGAGACTTGTATATGAAACAGTTGTTTTTGCATTGTCATCAATTAAGAAATACATGCTGGGGTTGGGGATTTAGCTCAGTGGTAAAGCACTTGCCTAGCAAGCGCAAGGCCCTGGGTTGGATACTCAGCTCCAAAAAGAAAAAAGAAATACATGCTGACAGTTACACAAAGGAACCCTGTCTCAGGAAAGAGAGAGAGAGAGAGAGAGAGAGAGAGAGAGAGAGAGAGAGAGAGAGAGAGAGAGAGAGAGAGAGAGAGAGAGAGAAAAGAAATATGTGCTGTCGGATGTTGTGGTGGCGCAGGCCTTTAATCCCCAGCACGGGGAAGACAGAGCCAGGCAGATCTCTGAGTTCAAGGCCAGCCTGGTCTGTCTACATAGTAATTTCCAGGACAACCAGGGCTACACAGAAAGACTTGGTCTCAAAAAAGAAAAAAGAAATATATGTCCATGTATCTATTCAGTTCACATTGTCGATAATTTTGACAGTGTAACTTGGGCTTTATTGTAGTATTACAGGTGGCGGGATCATAAATTGTATATATTTGGGTCAAAGTATGCAGCTCAGTTGTAGAGCATGTGTTTGGCAAGTGCCAAGTCCTGGGTTCAATCTTAGTATGTAAGCAAATTAACAAATGTATATATTTATATGTACATCGATGCATATTCCTGTGTGTGTGTGTGTGTGTGTGTTTTATTTTGAGATAAGCTTTTTTTCTGTAGTTCAGGCTGACCTGGAACTCAGCTACCTCAGATACCCAAATGCTGGTATTTACTAAAAGGATCTCTTTTTGGTTTTGTTTGTTGGGGTTGTTTTTTGAGACAGGGTCTCTCAACATAGTTCTGACTGTCTTGAAGCCGACTATGTAGACCAGGCTGGCCTCTGGCATGCTGGGATTAAAGCCATATGCCACCATGCCCAGCCTGCTTGCTGTTTTTGACACAAGGTCTCATGCATCTCAGGCTGGCCTCAAATTCGCTGTGGATTGTCTACGCTTTTTGTAATAGCATGTACATACAAGTATGAATTTACAATATTATTATTAAAGATTAAATGTTTTCAGAAAAAATAAACAAACAAAAATGATACAATAACTTAAGGCTGTTCTACTAAGGTAATTGGTCTGTAAACCCCGAACATATCGGAAGCAGCAAGATAGAAGGCTGCTTTCATTTGATGTGCTCATAAAGAACCTTCTGACCCGTGGCTCATGGGTCATCCTCATACACACAAATGAATAAACCTAATTTATTTAGAGACAGGGTCTATGTAGTCCTGGCTATCTGGGAACTATGATCACGGTGGCCTCAAACTGACAGAGATCCTCCTGTCTCTGCCTCCCAAGTGCTTCAGCATAGTATGAGCCACTATGCCATGCTTGGATTACCTGTTTTATGTCCTCCTCTGATCTTTTTAAGGAGTACATCTTTTTAATGATTTATTCTGTCTTATGTGCATTGGTGTTTTGCTGCATGTATGTCCGTGTGAGGGTGTTGGAACCCCTGGAGCTGGAGTTACAGAGTTGTGAGCTGCCATGTGGGTGCTGAGAATCGAACCCGGGTCCTCTGGAAGAACAGCCAGTGCTCTTAGCTGCTGAGCCGTCTCTTCAGCTCCCAATAACCTGTTTCTCAGGCAGTTGCAAGCAGCAGCAAATGTAAAGCAAATTGAAAAGAACTAAGTTACAAAATAGATACTTAACAAAGATGATTGTCTTACTTTTGAGGTGTGAGGAGTATCAACTAAATGTCTGGAAAAACAAAAACAAAAAAACAAACTACCAATCTTTTGATTTTGACAAGATGGAAATTAGATAATGAAACTAAAAACTACATGTGGAAAACAGACTCTCCGGCTTTAGGGCCTAACATTACAAAAATCAAAAATGAAGTACATGGAATAAACATTCAATATAAGATCAACTCCCCTTCATTTCCAACAAGTAGCTGTTAATGAGCTCAGTGGAATGATAACAGCAGAGTGGAACAATGTAAAAAGGCAGACATATCGGTGGAAATGTGAAAGTATGCCTGGGGCCTGATTAAAGACTTTCCTGAGTGGTATGCAGCTGTGTTCTTTTTGGAGACAAGATTTCTTTGTGTAGCCTTGGCTGTCCTCAAACTAGTTCTGTAGACCAGGCTAGCCTTGAACTCAGATATCCCACGGCTTCTGCTTCCCTAGTGCTGGGATCAAAGGCGAGTGCCACCACCTCCTGGCTAATCCTTGTATTTTATCTTAGTAGCATGTTAAGAACTACTTTCTCTAGTGTAAGAAATAGATGGTTTACCTCTGGTAGCGAACCTCTAACTTTCCCACCATGCCAATCACTAGCCCTAGAACCTGAAGTGTTAAGAGCCCATTCCTACATGCTGGAGAGCCACAGGATCCCATTCCTGAAGACATAGCCTTGTGCCTGCCTGCCCATTCCTCTTGCTGGCCTCAATCTGAGATGGTCACTGCACAGCTAAGGATCTCTAGGATTTTCACCTTCCCTAAATCCATGAAGGTGAGTGAACCCAAGGCGTGTTACACCTTAAGTGAAGACTAGGTGGTTAGCAACAGAGCAAGAAACCTGTGGTAGGAATCACAGGGGGTGAATGCGTTTTGGCACAAACTGGGGCTGTGGTATAATAAAGAAGGCCCAGTTAATGAATAAGGGCCTAACCGGACTATGACTGGGGAACCAGTAAACTGTCCAGCTCACACCCACCCTCGGGACATGCAGGCTGGGAACACACCTGTCAACACAGGAGCAGTTCAGCAGATGAGAGCCAGGGGAAACAGATCATGGAGCAATTGTAGGGGCTAGTAGCTCCCATGGAATTGGTTCTAGTCTTGGAGACCCTACTGTGTCCAGCCCAGAAGGAATGCCACCCTCACCAGATCTCTATGCCTGCAACCCAGGGCTCTCTTTCTAGCAAGTGCCTCAGAGGGCATGGGGGCCAGACTCCCTCTAGTCTGCCTGTGGTTCCTCCTGGAGACAGATTCAAGACAGCAGGGTTGACCAAGTGACTACTGGTGGCTCAGAGCTCAGGTGAAACGCTGGACTGCCTAGATCTGAGCAGAGGGGGTAGGGGTTCTCTGAGAACCTGGACTGCGTTCCCTGTTCCTGAATGATGGTTGGTACCACCTGCTTAAACTTGCCTTTTACTCTTTGAGGCAGGAAGGCGAGAGAACCAAAGCTGGATTCAGCTTTGCTCAGATCCCCTACCTCCCTGCTCTCATTCCTCCTGAAATGAGCTAAAGCCCATGTTAAAGGGTGATTACTGCCTGGTCCTTCACTCTGTATTTGAAACCTTAAGCTCACAGCTACTCCATGTCTCTACCAGTGCCAGGGGCTTGTTCTGATTAGGCCTCTTATCCTATATTTCTGTAGACTTCTTAGCTTCCTAGCTATTATTTTTAGTCTAAAATGCACACAATAAGCTGGGCAGCAGTGTGTTTGCCTTTAAACTCAGCACTCAGGAGGCCGAGGCGGGTGGATCTGTGAGGCCAGCCTGTAGTTGGAGTTTTTCTGTCTGGTCCATAGTCAGGACAAATCTCTCTTACCCGCCAGTCCCACAGTCGCTCAGACCCAACCAAGAAAGCACAGAAACTTATATTGTTTACAAACTGTATGGCCGTGGCAGGCTGCTTGTTATCTACCTTTTCTAACTTAAATTAACCCATTTCTGTAAATCATGCTTTGACACATGGCTTGTGGCTTACCGGTGTCTTTACATGTTGCTTCTCACGGCAGCAGCTGGCAGGGTCTCCTCCCAGCCTTCCTGTTCCCAGCCTTCTCCTCTTCCTTGTCCCACCTACCCTATCCTTCCTGCCTGGCTACTGGCCAATCAGCACTTTATTTATTTTAACCAATCAGAGCAATACATTTGACATACAGACCATCCCACAGCACCAGCCTGGGCTACAGAGCAGGTTCTAGGGCAGCTAAGGCTACATGAAGAAACCCTGTTTCAACAAACAAAGGAAGAAAGGGAAGAAAAGGAAAGAAAGAAAACGAAGTTCCACTGGACTCCGGACTCCTAATTCTCTGCTATATATCCTGTACTTATAACAGTATCTGGTATGTAGTAGTTACTCAGTAATTGTGTTAAATGTGCCTAACACACAATCTGTCAACCGGAATAATTTAAAAGGGAAAAGATAGGTAAAAGTAAGTCACAAGAGTTCGTTCACAAATTCAAGACTAGCCTGGGAACATAATAAGACTCTCTCTCAAAAGAATAAACAACAAACAAAATTTTATTAGGATTCCAAAAACAAGAAACTATTTAAGTTTAAAGCTGTAAGTATTTTATTTTTAGTTTTTTCAAGACAGGGTTTCTCTGTGTAGCTTTGTGCCTTTCCTGGATCTTGCTCTGTAGACCAGGCTGGCCTTGAACTCACAGAGATCCGCCTGGCTCTGCCTCCCGAGTGCTGGGATTAAAGGTGTGCACCAGCTAAAGTTGTAAATCTTATGTGGCTTTCATTTGACTAATAAACTTTTCCACAATCCCCCTGAGTCTTTCAGGCTCCATCAATTTATTTACCAGTTCTTGCTCAACAGCCATCAGAGCCAGGCCAGTAAGTTTCTCTTGTCCCTTTGTGCGAAGTAAGTATGTTTTAAGATGAGGCAGTGTGGAAAAAGACTTTTCGTTGTTTGTTGAAGTAATTGGCCAAGATAAAGCAACATGCAACAGTCTCGAGATACCTGGAATATTATTGTGGAGACCATGCTGACTGAATAAACAGCCAAGGTCAACGAAGCTTAAGGAGCCATAATCCGTGAGGAAGTTGAGGTCTGCATACTGCCGGTAAAATCTAAGCTCGGGGATAATGTCCGCATCGAGCTTGTAAAACTCCTGGACCTCTTTTGCTGCTGCTTCGTTTAAAGGTTCATTCCACTTGAATAGCAGCTCCCAAATCTGTTTCATTTTCCAGTAGTCAAATTCTGAAAAGCATAACTTTAAACTTTTTAATACAGTATCCAAACCTTGGTAATAAATATTAACTTTATATTGTTCATCTGCTGAAGTAGGGAAAAACATGCACTCTGAGTTGCCAGGATCTCCGGTTTTCTGAATTCTTCTTCTTTTTTGAAAAGAGGGTTTTTCAACTTCAAAACCCTTACTGGTTATTTCTTTACATATTTCATCTGCTCCATCCCAGATAGACTTGAAATACTTGTCATTCCTTTCAGAAGAGAAACATTTCAAAATTGCTTCTATTTTTGAAAACAAAGAAAAGATGTCTACAGTTTCACTTTGAAACTCTCTAGAAAGAATTCCTGTAATACTGAGTACTCGATAAAGAAATCTCAGACAAAATATAAATTCAAACTTGGTAACAACCGCCAACAAATCACTGAGTTCGTCAGCCATAGCTGTGCCTGGGTAACGGTGAGACACCGAATGCAGTGTCTCAACGATCTCTGGAAGACACTCCATCACAGACAGTAACAAGTGCTCGTGGGCTGTCCAGCACGACTGTGATGTGTGTTTTTTACATGTTTCATTCTGACTTAGCTTACATCTGGTTTGCAAAATTGCCGACATCTCTCCTGACACACGACTAGTGCTGAGCAGAGAACTGAGGGTGTTTAGTGTACTTCGGAGTTCTTTCACTTCCTTACAAAAACGAACGACTGCTAATTCAAAAAAATGCGCATGACAATGGACATATAAAGCTCTTGGCTCTTCCTTCTTGAATTCTGTTACAACCTCATTAAACTTGACCCTCAAATCCGTGGCACTGTCATAGGCTTGACCACACAGCTTATTCAAATCAACTCCCAGCTGCTGCAGGTAAGCTCTGATATGTCTGTGGACATGGGCTGCAGTCATCTCCTCAGCAGTAACGAACCCCAGGAACCTCTCTTTAACGAGGACAGCACTTGAGGATTTTTGTGGGTACCTCACACACACTGCAAGCTGTCCTTTAGTGGCACTATCAGTTGTCTCCTCACATATTATTGAAAAAGCAGAGGAGATACTGATCTCACTCACAATGTCTTCCAAAATTTCAGCCTTTATTATTTCAATAATCTCCTCCTGGACTTGTGAACTACAATACAAGTCAACATGTGAACTCATAAGCCGAAACATGTCTCCTCCTTTATCTCTTGCTCTAATTTCTAGTAATTCCAAAAAATTGCCTTTATTAATGGATGAAATAGACTGGTCATTTCCTTTATGGAGCAGACACTGTTTTCCGAGAAATAAGATGTTTTCAGTGATGAGTGTTAGGTACTGCCTATTTCCCTCAATGTGTTCCGAATAAACAGATGACGCACCACGCGGAACTTCATCCAGAAACTGGTGCTGTCTCCAGAACTGCAGAGACTTTAAATGCACTTCACTTTCTTCATGCTTCTTGAATTTTTCTAGCATTTTCTCCCAGTCAGCGGTTCCCTGGGCTGCAAATGAATCTCTCCGGCAGCTAAAATTTTTCTGGTAGAAAAAGTGGCAAGAATAGCAGAATGCAACATCATTCTTAGGATTGGGGTTCAACTGTGGAAAAGCTGAGCGCCAAGATTTTCTACTCTTTCGTGGTTCTTTCTGAACCTTCTGCACTGTGGATGTAGACTTTCTAGAGCGTGGTCTGTCCTTTACTTTCACAGGTTCCATGCTGTGTGGCTGCTGGGACACACCGCTGTTCTCTGCTTCCACACTGGGACCAGCTGTGTCATCCAAGGGCACCGACGGAGACGGGAGAAGGCTTGGCTGCTCCTCATGGTCACCAACACCGCTATTGGGTTCACTGGGTGAGTTCTTAGGACAAAAATGATAACATGTCACTGGTTTAGTAGTTTTCAAATAATAAAAATACAGAACACATCAACTGTAGTAATACAGGAAAACGAATACATTGTAGTACAAGCTTCTCTGAGGGAGAGAGACATTAACAACTATTATTCACCATGTAGATTCAGTATTAAATGTTTAAAGGAACTCTAGGTATATAACTGCAGAAATTTTTTTTTTTTCCAAGTCAGGGTTTCACTGTGCAGCAGCTCTGGCTGTCCTGGAACTCACTCTGTAGACCAGGCTGGCCTCGAACTCACAGAGATCTGCCTGCCTCCACCTCCCAAGGCGTGTTCAAAAATAATTTTTTATTTTTTATTTATTACTCAGATGATTAGAAAGCTGGGCAGTGGCAGGGCACGCCTTTAACCCCAGCACTCGGGAGGCAGAGGCAGGTGGATCTCTGTGAGTTCGAGGCCAGCCTGGGCTACAGAGCGAGACAGAGAATAGGCAACACTAAACTATACAGAGAAACCCTATCTCTGTGGAAAAAAAGCCCCAAAAAACCAAAAAACCAAAAACCAAAGAAAAAAAAGAGAAAGAAAAAGAAAAAAGGAAAACATAACAAACTTTAAAATTAGTTTTTATTTTAGCCTGTTACTTGCAGAGGCAAAATGCTTCTTGGAGACCCTGGAGCTGGAGTTAGAGATGGTTATGGGCTGCCATGTGGGTGGCTAGGAATTGAACCAGGTCTTTTTTTTTTTTAGCTGAGGACCGAACCCAGGGCCTTGCGCTTGCTAGGCAAGCACTCTACCACTGAGCTACATCCCCAACCCCTTGGACCAGGTCTTCTAAAGGAGCAGCCAGTGCTCTTAACAGCTAAGCCAGCTACAATACTTTGTAGCACATAAATGTGTATAAAAACATATCAAGCTGGGAGGTGGTGGCGTACACCTTTAATCCCAGCACTGAGGAGGCAGAGGCAGGCAGATCTCTGTGAGTTTGAGGCCAGCCTGGGCTACAGAGTGAGTTCCAGGAAAGGCACAAAGCTACACGGAGAAACCCTGTCTCGAAAAATCAAACCAAAGCAAACCAACCAACCAAACAAAAAACCCACATCAATAGTTGGTCACGGTGGTGCATGCCTTTAATCCCAGGTTTGGGAGGCAGAGGCAGGCAACTCTCTGTGAGTCTGAGGTGAGCCTAGTTTACAAAGTGAATTTCAGGACAATTAGGGCTGTTACATAGAGAAACCCCATCTCAAAACAAAACAAATCACTAAGTAAATTTAAAAATAATCATATAAAAGAGCTGGGCAGTGGTGGCATAGGCCTTTAATCCCAGCACTTGGGAGGCAGAGGAAGGTGGATCTCTGAGTTCAAGGCCGGCCAAAAACCCTGTCTCAATAAACAAACAACTATCTACGTATGAAAACAAACAAACACACACACACACACACACACACACACACCCACCCCTTTTTAAAATTGAACAAAACCAGGATAACACTTACATCTACAATGACATTTGTGGGTGCAGAAGAACGTGAACCTATGGAAATAAAGCATGTATTCAAGACTTGACACTTCAACAGGACCCAAAGCTTATTTCATATCAGGAAACAGACAGACAGATTCAACAGTATGACAAACACTGTTTATGTCAGATGTCTGTTTACCTTGTAAGAGGTCAGTGTTCACGAGCAGGTCAGCATGATCATTTACTAATGACATTATATTGCTTATAACTGGAATCGGATATTCCCTTGGAGAAAGATTCTCTTTTGAAGCACTGTGTAGTGTGGAAACATTTACTGACAAAAAAAACCCAAAAATCCTTGTTATAATCCAGGCAGAAACCAAAGCACTGTTTTTTCTTTTCTTTTCTTTTGCCGGAGCTGAGGACCGAACCCAGAGCCTTGTGCTTGCTAGGCAAGCGCTCTACCACTGAGCTAAATCCCCAACCCCTTATTTTTCTGGTTTTTCGAGACAGGGCTTCTCTGTGTAGCTTTTTGCCTTTCCTGGATCTCACTCTGTAGCCCAGGCTGGCCTCAAACTCACAAAGATCCAAGCGCCTCTGCCTCCCGAGTGCTGGGATTAAAGGCCTATGCCACTACCACCCAGCTCTTTTATATGATTATTTTTAAATTTACTTTTTAAAAAATTTATTATGTATACAGTGTTCTGCTTGCATATACCCCTGCAGGCCAGAAGAGGGTACCAGATCTCATTATAGATGGTTGTGAGCCACCATGTGGTTGCTGGGAATTGAACTCAGGACCTTTGGAAGACCAATCAGTACTCTTAACCTCTGAGCCATCTCTCCAGCCCCAAAGCACTGTTTAATAGTGTTTTTGTGCTGAGGGTTATAAATCAGTGGGAGAATGCTTGCCCACCAGGCAGTTCCAGGGCACCATCACACCTTATGCAGTAGTGGGCATGGAATCCAGCAAGTACTGTAACAACTGAGCTCCGTTACCAGGCTGTTTAGATCTTTTTTTTTCTTTTTTTCATTTTTCTTTTTTTGAGACAGGGTTTCTCTGTAGCTTTGGAGGCTGGCCTGGAACTCTGTAGACCAGGCTGGCCTCCAACTCACAGAGATTCCCCTGCCTCTGCCTCCTGAGTGCTGGGATTACAGGCATGCGCCACCACCTCCTGGTGTGATCTTTTGTTTTGTTTGTTTTTGTTTTATGTTTTTTTGGAGACAGGGTTTCTCTGTATAGCCCTGGCTATCCTGGAACTTGTTCTGTATACCAGGCTGGCCTTGAACTCAGAAATCCTCTTGCCTCTGCCTCCTGAATGCTTAGAATAATGGTGTGTGCCATCACTGCCTGATGTACTTTTTTTTCTTTCTTCTTTCCTTCCTTCCTTTCTTTTTTTTTTTTTCCTTGCTTTTTCGAGACAGGGTTTCTCTGTGTAGTTTTGGTGTCTGTCCTGGGTCACTGTCTATAGACTAGGCTGGCCTTGAACTCACAGAGATCCACATGCCTCTGCCTCCTGAGTGCCGGGATTAAAAGCGTGCACTACCACCGCCCGGCTTTTTTTCTTTTTTCAATAAATATTATTTTATTTGTTATGTTAATGTTGTTACATGGGTGCTAGGATCTGAAATTGGGTCTTCATGATTGAGCAGCAACCATTTCTAACTGCTAAGCCACCTCTCCAGCACTCATTTGGAATTTTAAGTCACTCTATTATGGAAATTAATCAGTTATAAATTAAAAGCAAAGTGTGTCTCTGTCTCCCAGTACTTAGTACAATTTTGGAGTTGCTGGGTATTACCTGTCGAAGATTCCATCACAGCACTGTTGTATGAAGAAAAACAAACAGAGCAGAACACCTCTATGTTCCCAAAGTCATTAGGAATCACAATCATCTCATCTGAGAGTTTCAGTGTTTTGCAAGGAAAAGATCCAAGTAGTCTGGGTGGTTTCTGTTTAGAGATTAAAAATAATATTCATATTTCTGGTATATCATATGCAATGCTAAAATCACTAAGCATACCTACTGTAACTGCTTTTAACTGAAATGGTACAAACAATAATAATATTTTTATACATCCTTAGAAACCAGAAGAGAGTAGAGGCTGCAATAACAAAATGAAGCAATCTGATTAAGTTGATCAGAAAACTATCCTGTCATTTAACAGCAATAGTAATAGTAATAATGAAAAGAGAGGTCACAAAAGAGGTCTATTATCCCAGGCAACTAAAGCCAACTGAATAAAAACACATGTTTAATTATAGTATTTTCCCTTTGTACATCATCCTTGAACATGAGCTAAGGAAAGCCTTCTACCAGGGTTAGGGTACTTAATATCTACTATGAGATACTGAGGCAATAACTGTCTCTAGGTCAATGGTTCCCAATCTTCTTAATGATGCAACCCTTAAATATGGTTCCTCATGTTATGGAGACCCCCAACCATGAAATTATTTCGTTGTTACTTCGTAACTGTAATTTTGCTACTGTTTTGAATCGTAATGTAAATTTCTGATATGTAGAGTATCTAATATGTGACCCTCAAAGGGTCATGACCACAGCACTAAGGTAAGGAGTCAGAGGCAAACGCTTTGAGTTTCAGGCTAGCCTGGTCTACAGAGCTAGTTCCAGGACAGCCAAGACTACTTAGAGGCTAATTTTCATTTTAATCTCTTATTAATATGAAAACCTTTTTCTTTCAGACAAGTAGCCCTGGCTGGTTTGGAACTTGGTTATATAGACCAGGTTGACTTCACTCTCAGAGATCTGCCTGACTGCCTCCAGAGTCCCACAATTATTGACAGGAGCTACCACACCTGGCTCCTCCTCCTGTTATGAAAAGGGCTCCTTCTGGGGGTTGAACACAGGGTCTTATTCATGCTAAGCAAAAGCTCTACCACTGAGCTACACTTCCAGCTCTCAAAGCCACATTCATTCTGCAGGCAGTGCTCTAGCAGACCGAGACTCGGAGGTACCAGCTTCACTGACAAAGCCATCCAGACAGGGAGAGATGGGCACACTCAACTGTGCTCGCCAAAGGAGACTGGAGAGCTCCATTCCTTGATATTTTGATTTATTCAGTATGAGTTTTATTTATTTATTCATTTATTTTGAGACAGGGTTTCTCTGTGTAGTCCGACTGTCCTGGAACTCACTCTGTAGACCAGGCTGGCCTCAAACTCAAACCTGCCTGCCTCTGCCTCCCATGTGCCACCACCACTTAATTGTATTGGGAGGTAGGCTAAGCACTTGACTGAAGTGTAACTTGAGCGGCTTTTTTTTTTTTGGAGCTGAGGACGGAACCCAGGGCCTTGTGCTTGCTAGGCAAGTGCTCTACCACTGAGCTACATCTCCAACCCGCAATTCCTAGCAGTCTTATTCCATATTGAAATAATTCCCTTCTGAAAATCACAGGGGTCATACTTCCATGGGTCACTTAGCCACCCATGAACTGTTCCCTACCATGATTAGAATGGGACTGTCCTAGCCAATGGCGGGCAAGTCCTTCTGCAGGTGAATACACCTATCACCATTTTCATCCGTACCGCCCACATGGGGTTAATTCCTTCTGCTTTTCCAAGACAGGGTTTCTCTGTATAGCCCTGGCTGTCCTAGAACTCACTCTGTAGACCAGGCTGGCCTTGAACTCAGAGATCCGCCTACCTCCCTGCCTTCCAAGTGCTGGTATCAAAGGCATGCGCCACCACCACCCTGCCCCCCCCCCCCTTTTAAAGACAGGGTTTCACTATGTTTGACCTGGAACTTGACAAGCTTGAAAAGATCCACTTGCCTCTGTCCCTCAAATACTGGGATTATGTATTACTAGATCACAAAGCATTACATAACAATCAAGATATGTATTATTCCTACTTCATAGACAGGGATCAGACCAGTAATTGTGTTCCTCTCAGCCTGCCACATCATGCATGGCTAGCCTCTCTGTTCTCAGAAGCACCCAAAGGTTCCCCTATAGGAACTGACAAAAGTCTTTTTCATTTTCATCAACTATCAATCAACTATTTCCTCAATCATACCAAACACACAGACTAACCGAGAGGGAATAGCAGCTCTTCCTGCTCACTGCTTCTATGCATTAGTACTCTGCACTATTCAAGTGTGGAGACAGATTAGAGATCATGGAACAGTAAGCTCCACAGTTCTTACATCAACTCACAGCGAAACTGGTGGGTAGCACAATGAAAATCTGAAAAGCAGGCATCACTGCAAAGACTAAGACAACAGTAACAAACGACATTTAAGCAGAATCCCTAGAAGTCTTCCAAATGTTAAAAGTAACTGAAACTTACAGTAGATGTCTTCTGACACACGCTGCACTTACGAAAAGTGTTATCAGTGCATACGGTAATAAATAACTTTCTTTTTTCTTCATATGATGAAAGGCAAGATTGGCTACAAAAGTTTGTGTTACAGTTACTGTCCTCCAACTGGACATTCTTCATATCCTTCAGATTTAAAATGTCTCTAAAAACAAACAACAAATGCTTGTTAATAGGATGATAAATGTACGAAGTAACTAATGAGTTTCTGTGTGTGCACATGAAGGACCCAGAGCAGGATGCTGGGTGTCTTCCCCTCTTGCTCTCTAGATTGTCCTGACCCAGGCTCTCCCTCAATTGGGAGCTAGAGTCACTGTTTGGGCTATGCTGGTTCGGCAGTGAGCTCTTGAGATCCTTCTGCCATGCATGTACTGTAAAACAAAATAAGCCAATTTAGTTTCAGAAATTAAGGATGTTACTAAAACAAAATTTCAAGTTATTTTAATTTGAACCCTGTAATCCCCAGCACTCATATGGCAGCCCACAACTGTGTAATTCCTGTTTCAGAAGATCCAGTGCCCTCTTCTGGATTCAAGGGGCAATGCATACACTTGGTACACAGACATATAAGCAGGCAAAACATCCACACACACAAAAAATAAATTTGGAAAACACTGTGACGGTCCTAGTTTGCTTCTATGTCTGTGATAAAGACCACGGCCAAAAGCAACTCGCAGAGGAAAGGATTTAACTCAGTTTACAACTCTCAGGTCATAACCCATCACTGAAGGAAGTCAGGGCCCACAGACAGACGCTGCTTACTGGCTTGCTGCCCACAGTTTGCTCAATCGGCTTTCTTAGACAACAAGGACTACCTGCCCAAGGGTGCTGCCACCCACAGTGGGACGGGCCCTCCCACATCAATCACTGAGCAAGAAAATGCCCTTGTCTACAGGCCAATCTGGTGGAGGCATTTTCTCAATTGAAGTTCCTTCTTCCCCATGACCCTAGCTTGTGTCAAGCTGACAGAAAACTAACCAACACAGTGATAAAATAGGACACAAAGTACTGTCTCAAGACAAGGCCTATATAGGAAATCTGAGTTGAAACCTTAGCCGTCTTTCTCATGAATCCCATTTTTGTTTGAATGTATGTTAAACTATTGTCCAGAAGTGGACATCAGGCAGCTATTTTCTTAAAAATGAAGAAAGCCTGGGGCTGGAGAGATGGCTCAGAGGTTAAGCGCACTGCTTGTTCTTCCAGAGGTCCTGAGTTCAATTCCCAGAAACCACATGGTGGCTCACAACCATCTGTAATGAGATCTGGTGCCCTCTTCTGGCCTGCAGGAATATGTGCAGACAGAACACTATACATAATAAATAAATTTAAAAAAAAAATGAAGAAAGCCTGCCATTTCAAGGAAAACAACTCACAGTATTTACTATCAAGCTTTTAAGTAAAAATCAGAAATTTTAGAAAACCTGTGCCTGCCACCTCGAGCTTGATCAATTCTTAATACTTGAAGGCTTTTCTGAAGAAATTGATGGTGATTTTTAAAACTTTCTAGTTTTAATTCTGTCTGGATTTTCTATTTTCTGTGGTATATAAGTGCATAAAATATATCTGACAGTAAAATATAAAACCCAGTGGGAAGTTCCACAGCTTCTGTTTTCTTTTTCCTCTTTTTTTTGGTTTATCGAGACAGGGTTTCTCTGTGTAGCTTTGTGCCTTTCCTGGATCTTGCTCTGTAGACCAGGCTGGCCTCGAACTCACAGAGATCTGCCTGGCTCTGCCTCCTGAGTGCTGGGATTAAAGGCGTGCACCACCATCATCCGACCCAGCTTCCATTTTCAATTGTTACTCTAACTGTATACAAGTTCACTGAGTTGTACAGACTTTGGGTCTGGTAAATTTTGGTGTGTGAATTTTTTTTAAATATAATAAAATTTAGAATTCAAAAAGAGGTTGGGTATTTAGCTCAGTGGTAGAGCACATGCCTAGCAAGCGCAAGGCCCTGGGTTCAATCCTCAGCTCCAAAAACAAACAAATAAAATTAAAAAAGAAAAGAAAAAAAAAATAAAAAAGCTAACTATGTTAGAAGGACCCTTATAATTAACTAAAAATAACGAGTACAGGTATGAACTGGCTGGTGTAAATAAATCAAACATCAGTGAATAAACCTATTTTGGATTGGACTGACTATGTTTAGAATTTCTTTTTGTTTCTAATACCGAAGTATGGAAATGATTTTTTTTTTCCCCTGAGTCAGTGTTCTCTGTGAAACAGTCCTGGCTGTCCTGGAACTCATTCTTAGCCCATGCTGGCCTCGAACTTGGAGATCTGCCTCCCTTGCCTCCTGAGTGCTGGGATTAAAGGTGTGTACCACCACCACTCAGCTGGAAATGATGGTTAAAACATATCTTAATAGTTTTCAATAACAAGTCTCCTCTTTGTGATAGTAATTTAAATGCCATCTTCAAAGTTATTCTTCACTTTGCTTTATTAAGTAGAAAAATTAAGTATTACTTAAAAAAAAATTATTGCTAAAAAAAGCTTTAAAAATTACTTAAAATCTTGGGACTACAACTGGCAGTGGTGGTGCATGCCTCAATCCCAGCACTCGGGGGCAGAGGTTCTTCTTCCGTTCCAGGGTAGTCTGGTCTACAGAGTGACTTCCAGGACAGCCAGGAAACCCTGCCTCAGAGGAAGAAGAAAACAAAAATCTGAAATTTAAAAAATCTCACGGGAGCTAGAGAGAAGGCTCAATGGTTAAGAATACTGGTCATTCTTCCAGAGTACCTGAGCTCATCCCAGCACTCATATGTTGGTTCATAACTATTCATGACTACAGCTCCAGGGAATCCAATGTCTTATTCTGATTTACCCAGGGGCAGGCGTGCTGCACATACATACATGCAGGCAGAACACTCAAACATACAAAATTAAATAAATCTAAAAAGTCTCAATAAAAACATAGGTTATTGCCGGGCGGTGGTGGCGCATGTCTTTAATCCCAGCACTCAGGAGGCAGAGGCAGGTGGATCTCTGTGAGTTGGAGGCCAGCCTGTCTACAAAATTCCAGAATATCAAAGGCTACCACAGAGAAACTCTCTCTTGAAAAGCCAAAACAAACAAACAAATAAAATAAACGAACTTAAAAAAAAAAAAAAAAAAAGAGGGAAAAGAAAGAGCAAGACAAAGTTGCGCAGAGTTCCAGGAAACAGGACCTGAATGAAAAACACCACTGAAAGCACCGGCCATCGAGGAGCTGGAGCGGTCCTGTACAGAGGGTCTGTGAGCCTGCTGACCTAAGTGGGCCAGCCCACTGTGGCGTCACTTACCTGGAGTCCCAGCACTTGGAAAGAAGAGACAGGAGAATCTTTGTGAGTTCAAGTCCAGTCTGCTCTACATAGTGAGCCCAGGCTAGCCAAAGGCTACATAGTAAGACCTTGTCTTAAAACAACAAAAACTCTAAAGGACTTTGCAGCAAATATGAGAAAATAATCTTTACAATCCCTGACCCAAAAAAAAAAAAAAAAAAAAAAAAAAATCGTAGCTAACATAGTACATCCACATTCTGAGCACTGAAAACTGAAAACATACTATTCAATGCTCCTGATTCTGACATTTACTTAACAAAACAATCAAATGCTAACAAGGGAGCTCTCCATGCTTCTTCCATGTAATTTCTGAAAACCGCTCAACAACCACCCAAACTACTTCTGAGTGTTCTATTAAAAGAACTGGAAACAGGAGCAAACTCTTCTCACTAACTAAGGTGATACATCTTCAGAGAAGATGAAAATACATATAATTATGACTAAGACTCTAAAAGGCCCCATGTAGCAAAATAGGAAACATAATTCAGAATTCACACCTTGAGCAGTTGAAACACATCCTTTTGACAGGAGCTGGTGAGATGTCTGATGAAGTGTATTTCCTGATGCACAGTGTGGAGCAGAAAAGCTCAGCAGACCCTTTCCTCTGATAGGCAGTCTGCCCCTCCTGAAGAACTCTTTTACAGCCATTACAGGAAAGCTGGGCAGCTGGGGCTGGGGCTGCAGGAAGCATTTTGTTCATGCCAGGTGATGTGAGAGAACGCTGAGAGCCAGTAGTCAACTGTGGAGCTTTAGAAACAAGGCAGGAAGAAAACAGTTTTCATTTATATCCGTATGCACCCCCTTACTTGAGAGGTTACTTCTGGACATGAAACCCAACCCACAATAGCATGACACTCAAATGCAATTTAGAAAGTAGATAGACTAGCTGGGGCAGTGGTGATGCACACTTTTAATCCCATTGCTCAGGAGGTAGAGGCAGGAGGATCTCTGTGAGTGAAAGGCCAGCCTGGTCTACAGAGCAAGTTCCAAGACAGCCAGGGCTATGAAGAGAAACAAAAAAACAAAATACAAAACAAAACAAAAAATCCCCAAAACTCCAAAAAATAAGGTAGATAAACTAAATTGGCTATTTTATTGGTCAAGAAACATTATTATTAATTCTATTACCACTGTCTGAAAATGTACAGTTTCTTTTTTCCTAAATTTTGGGTTTGACAATACTCTGAAAATAGAGATTGAAAATAACGCATAGAACGTCTTCAAGGCAGCTGGCCAATTCAACAGAAAAATGACAAATTGAGCCAAAGTCTGCTCAGTGATTTGTATAAGGGAACTGAACTCCAAGTTACTGTTGTTATGTGTTTGTTTTCTCTGTGTAACAACAGCCCTGGCTGTCCTGGAACTCACTCTGCAGACCAGGCTGGCCTTGATCCCATTGCTTCTGCTTCCCAGGTGCTGGGATTAAAGACTCCTGACACCATAGCCTTAAATAACTATTTGTTTATTTTTATTTTATGCGCATTGGTGTTTTGCCTGCATGTATGTCTATGTGAGGGTGTCAGATTCCCTGCAACTGGAGTTACAGACAGTTGTGAGCTGCCATGTGGGTGCTGGGAATTGAATCCAGCTCCCCTGGAATAGCAGTCAGTGCTCTTAATCACTGAGCCATCTCTCTAGCCACCATGTTTGTTTGTTTTGAGACAGGGCCTCACTATGTACCAGGTTGTTCTGAATTCAGAGATCTTTGAAAACTGGGACAAAAAGCATGCACTAGGATGTCTGGCTTTTTCTTTTTTGAGTTTTTTTTTTTTTTTAAAGGCAATTTTGTGGAGCAACAAAGGTATCTTTAGATAACTTGCCATTAAGGTTTTCTCACAGTACCAATGCTAGTTTCTTTCCTTCCACCCATTCCACAATTAAAAAAATTCTTTTAGCTGGGCAGTGGTGGTAGAACACACCTTTATTCCCAGCAACTAGGAGGCAGAGGCAGGTGGATCTCTGCGAGTCCCAGTCTACAAAGTGAGATCCTGTCTCAAAAAAAGAATAAAAGAATGAAAGAAAGTTAAGTTGGTATTCTAGAACTTCTTTCTAGGTTTGGTGGCTCACAGGTGTAATCTCAGTATGTGGGAGGCAGAGGTGAAGCATCACTGTGAATTCAAGGTCAGTGTTGGCTGCATTGAGTTCCAGGATAGTCTGAGCTACTTAGGGAGACCTTTAAAAAAAACAAAAACAAAAACAAAAAATCCCCAAACACCAACAAAAACAAACACAACCAAACAAATTTTCTCTTACCATTTCATTTTTCCCCCCCTTTTTTTTGAGACAGAGTTTCTCTGTGTAGTCCTGGCTGTCCTGGAACTCACTCTGTAGACCAGGCTGTCCTGGAACTAAGGGCGTGCGCCACCACTTTAAAGCTACCATTTCATTTTTGTACTACAGATTTTAGTCGATAGATAAAACTAAAATAGACTTTAGTCAAATAGATAAAACAAGAAAAAAAAAGACTAATGTAAATTTGTCACTATTCATAGATTTTGTGATTGTATATACAGAAAGCTGAAAACAATCCATAAATTTAACAAGGTCAATATTAAAATTTTTAGGGGTTGGGGATAGAAGCCCTGGGTTTGATTGATCCTCAGCTCTGAAAAAAAAAAAACACAAAAAACCCACAAAACAAAAAAATTAATTTTGCCGGGCGGTGGTGGCGCACGCCTTTAATCCCAGCACTCGGGAGGCAGAGGCAGGTGGATCTCTGTGAGTTCCAGGCCAGTCTCCAAAGCTACAGAGAAACCCTGTCTCGAAAAAACAACAACAAAAAAAAAAACCAAAAAAACCCCAAAAAAACAAAAAAAACAAAAAACAAAAAACAAAACCAAAAAAAAAAAAACCAAAACCAAACCAACAAACCAAAACCAAAACAAACAAACAAAACCTAATTTTATTTCTTTGCACTAGGAATATAAAAGGCAAATATAACTATTTTCTATGACATTATATTCATCAAATATAGGATGCTATAGATATACTTCAGTGGTAGAGCACTGTGTTTGATCCCACCATTGGGGGAGGGTGCAAACACCAAATATAGAAATAAATCTAATGAAGGATTGCCAAGTCTTCTGAACCAAAGTCAAAACACTGCTAAGGGAAATTAAGGAAGCTCTAAATCAATGGAAAGACATAACAGGCTTACTGAAAGACTCAATAATTAACTCAACTTTCCCTAAGCGAAGCTGTGGACCAAAATCCCAGTAGAGATTTGTAAACCTGCAAGGTAACTCTACAGTATATAGAACCTAGGGCAGCTGGATATGACGGTACATGCTAGCTGGGTGTGGACACAGGAAGAACATAAAAGCTAAAAGCTACCTGGGCAGACACAAGAGCTGGAAGCCACTATGAGGAGACTTTATCAAAATTAAAAGTGAAACAAGAACTGGGCATGTGTTGGATATCAGTTTCTGCAAGGCTGAAACATTTCCTCCAGCAGGGAAGCTCCCTAAACCAGAAGGTAAATAACTAAAAATAGCTTCAGGAAGTCCCCCAAACTGACCAGATACACTAGGCCCCTGAGTCCCAGAGTGAACGACAAAGGGGACTGAGAGTCACTCTCAGACAAACCGAGCAGCAAATAGGACTGAGGTCAGACCAGCCGCACAAAAGTTTTGAACATCTGAATCATTTGGAAAGGACACTGCCCCACGTGCTGAGCTGCCTGCAGGCTGTGCAGTGCGCTCCAGGTTCCCAGCTTCTGTGAGCGTCACCCACGGTGGAATGAGCTTTGGTGATGCTGCTGTCTTTTCTGTTCCTGGAAGTAACCCCTCACCCATATTCCTGTAAGTGATCCCAATACAACTCACTGGTCCACCAAAGTGGACTTTGGTGGCCTTCATACTTCGGTCTGTTGTGGGATGTTTATCTGGGATGAATATGTGTAAAATATAGGAAAAAACAGTCTTGTCACACATTAGTAAGAAAAAAGGTAATAAAACTTTTAAGTGTGGTGGTTCATGCCTATAATTCCAGCACTCAAGAGGCTGAGACTGGAGGATTTCCTAGTTGGAGACTAGACTGAGCTATATGACATGATTCCGCTTGAAAACAAAACTAATAAAATTATGAGATATACTTAACTGTATTATATATTAAGTATTAAATAATTAGGTACCTCCAAAGGATTAACTTGTGTAATAGTAACACAAAAAATAGCCATTCCTGATACCTGGGTTAATATAGTTAAAATTCCTTGTATTGACTGGAGTGATTACAAGTTTATACCAATCTTTTTTTAATCTTGGATTTCAAATTTCTTTTTGTTTTTGTTTTTGTTTTTTGTTTTTTTTTTTGACAAAGGGTTTCTCTGTGTAGTTCTGGGTGTCCTAGAACTAGCTCTGTAGACCAGGCTAGCCTCAAAAACTCAAGAGATCCAACTGCCTCTGCCTCCCTGCTGGGATTAAAAGTATACACAACCACAACTAGCACTGATTTGCAAATTTCATTCACATATCTACAGATAAAATTACTGCAGCAAGGGCAACAAGGGCAAAGTGTAAAAAGTTCTTGTTACCAGGGCTGGGGATGTAGCTACTTGGCAGACTGCTTGCCTAGCATGCACAAAGCCCTGGGTTCATTCCAAACCCTCACAAGGTAAGCACAAGGGAGATAGGCCTAGACCTGTGCACGGCCCGAGGGCTCCAATTATAAACTTGCTCCACCAGGAAACAGGAAAGCAGTTCTAGAGCAGCAGAGTTATGCAGTGAGACTGTCTCAAAAAAAAAAGGAGGGGATTAAACAAGCAAACAAAGCAAGTAAAACAGAACAAGAGAAAAGGATGCTGATACTGTACTCCAATAAAGCTAATAAAATTCTCATTAGGAAACACTACACCAAGTTACCCTCAAACCTCTACATTAAAAACACTGCACCTTCACCACCAGCATTCAATCCGAACCTTGTTCTTGTTGTTTGGGGCTACATAATCCAACCTGGCTTCGAACTCTATGCCTCAGCCTCAGGAGCGAGGGCAAATTCGTGTTGTTTTTGAATATGTAATTTATTTTTATTTTAAGTTTATTGGTGTTTTACCTGCCTGCATGTATGTCTGAGAGTGTCAGATGTCCTGGAACTAGGGTTACAGATAATTGGGAGTGTCCATGTGGGTGCTAGGTATTGAACCCGGGTCTTCCGAAAGAGCAGACAGTACTTTTTTTTTTTTTTTTTTTTAATCTTTGAACTCGCTTTGTAGATGAGGCTGGCCTCGAACTCAGAGATCCGCCTAACCCTGCCTCCCCGAGGGCTGGGATTAAAAGACGAGCGACACCCACGCAGGGCACAGCCAGGGCTCTTAGCCGCTGAGCCATCTCTCCAGCCCAATGCTTTTGTTTTTTGAAACCAGATCTCATTATGTGGCACTGGCTGGCCTCGAACTCACAGAGATTCCCCTGCCTCTAGAGCGCTAGGATTAAAAGCAAGCACCACCACGCCCAATTTTTTGTTTTAAATTGGTAAAAAACACTGAAAGAGCCACAGGTGTTACCGGAAGACAGTTATAAAGAAGCAGAAAAGAGACCAAAGGCACCAAGCTCAGTCACCGCCCAGGGACCAGAGTACCAGGAACCCTGGAAGCCGGGGTCACAACTTCCCCCAACATTGTGGGCTTCCTACCTGTCGCATCCCCCTCCTCGGGACCGGAGAAAAGCCGCCTTTCTCTGGACAAGCCGGCCTGAGGCGCTCCACGAAGCTGAGTAACTGGCCTCACGCCCAGCGGCGGGAAGCTCCTCACCAGTTTGCAGGGCAAACAGCCCCGCCGGCCCCGCCCCTCTCCCGGAGGCCTTTGCGGCCGAGCATGCGCAGCAGCGCAGCCCAGCTGATGGGGGGCAGCCCTGTCCGAAGCAGGGGAGGTGGACAGGGCGGGGCAAGAGGTTTCAGTCCTAGGCTGTCTTTGAACTAACCTCCAGCTGCCTGCAATTTTTTTAAATTTATTTTGAGACAGGGTCTTCACTATGTTGCCCTGGCTGTCCGGGAACTGACTATGCAGACCAGGCTGACCTCACACGCACAGAGATCCTCCTGCCTCTGCCGCAAGAGTGCTGGGATTAAAGGCGTATGTGTCACCACACTGGGCATATTTGGGTCCTTGAGTGAGCAAATCAGGAGTTGAGGGCACAGGCCTGTAATTTCAACAGTTGGGGATGGGAGCACGAGGTTCAAAAGTTCAAAGCCAGCCTTGTTTACAAACCCTACCGAACCAATAAAAAATAAAGAAAATAAAAGCAGGGGATGGGGGCGGGGCAAGGAGATGACAGTCCCTTCAGGCGCTCACTACCAAGTCGGACTAGCCGAGTTCAGGTCACTGTCCGAGAAACCACTGAATTGAAGAAGAGAACCGACTCCGGCAAATTGCCTTCTGACCGCCACAATAAGCACACAAACACAATAAATAAACAAATACATACATACAGGCATACATAAATAAAATTTTTATAAATGTAAAGGCTAATGACATTAGTGACTCAGCTTTTGAGTTACAACTTAAAAAACATGGTTGTAAATACAGGTTCAGGAAAAGAGAAATGAGAAAGTAGGACAGAGGCCATAGCTAAAGAAATAAGGGGTCGGGCGGTGGTGGCGCACGCCTTTAATTTCCAGCATTCAGGAGGCAGAGGCAGGCAGATCTCTGTGAGTTCAAGGCCAGCCTGGGCTACAGAGTGAGTTCCAGGTCTCCCAGAACTGTTATGTAGAGGAACCTTGTGTGTGTGGTGTAGGGGGGGATGTCTGGTGAGATGGCTTAGCAGAAAGAGGATGATAAAAAAGAAGAAAGTATAATGACCCTGTCTCAAAAAAGTATAGGGTAGATCATTTTGATTATTCCTGTCATATAGTAAAAGAAAAATATAAAGTTTAATAATTTATTCAATCTCATCTTTGACCATAATTTCTTTCTTTCTATCTTTTATCTTTTTTCTTTCGGTACAGAGTCTCACCGTGTAGACTAGAATTCCCAGAAATCTGCCTGTTCCTGCCTCCTGAGTGCCTGAGTCTAAAGTCAAGGGCCACCACAGCCCATACTTGCTCTATCGACTTTTCCTCCCTTCCTCCCCCATCTCTCTCTCTCTTTTTCTTTTTCTTTCTTTCTTCTTTTCTCTTCTTTTTTTCCCCCTCCAGACAGGGTTTCCCTGTGTAACCCTGGTGTTCTGGATCTCACTCTGTAGACCAGGCTGGTCTTGAACTCAGAGATCTGTCATCCTCAACCTCCCAAGTGCTGGGATTACAGTTGGGCCCCACCATGCTCCTCCTCCTCTTAAATGTGGAGATTTCTGTAAATAGTCCCAATCAAACTCATTGGTTCACCAAGTTAAACTTTGGTGGTATCTGTACTTTGTAACTTTGTAGTAGAATATTTTAAGGTGTTTTGTTTATATTGCATTCAGTCTGTGAAGCTGTGTTGCTGTGCCTGTGTAAAACACCTGATGATTTAATAAAGAACTGGCCAATAGCAAGGCAGGAGAAAGGGTAGGTAGGTGGGGCTGGCAAGCAGAGAGAACATATAGGAGAAAACTGGGGGATTTGATTTAAGAATTAGAAGGTAGAGAAGGAGGCTCCAGGGGCCAGCCACCCAACTACACAGCAAGCCATGGAGTAAGAGTAAGATTCACAGAATTTATGAGAATAGGAAAAGCCTAGAGGCAAAAGGTTGATGAGATAATTTAAGATACTGAAAGCTGCTAGAATCTAAGCCAAGCTAAGGCATTCATAAGTAATAATAAGCCTCCACGTGTGGTTTATTTGGGAGCTGGATGGCGGGCCCCTCAAAAAGAGCAAAACTGGGCTGGAGAGATGGCTCAGAGGTTAAGAGCACTGACTGCTCTTCCAGAGGTCCTGAGTTCAATTCCCAGCAACCACATGGTGGCTCACAACCATCTGTAATGAGATCTTGTGCCCTCTTCTGGCCTGCAGTCATACATGCTGTATACATAATAAATAAATAAACCTTTAAAAAAAAAAAAGGAGCAAAACCCCCACAACAGTCCTTTGGTATGTGTGGGCTCCTGTGGGTGAGCAGATGTGTGTGCTACGCCTCCCCAGGGAAAGTTTTGTCTCACAACAGCATCATCTCCATGCTCTTTTCTTTCTTTTCTTTTTTGGAGCTGAGGATCGAACCCAGGGCTTTGCGCTTGCCTATAGGCAAGTGCTCTACCACTGAGCTAAATCCCCAACCCCTCTTTTCTTTTTTTTAGACAGGGTTTCTCTGTGTGGTTCTGGCTTTCCTGGAACTCACTTTGTAGACAAGGCTGGCCTTGAATTTGGAGATCTGCCTGCCTCTTCCTCCTCCTCCTCCTGAGTGCTAGGACTAAAGGTGTGCACCACCACCACCCAGCATCATCATCTTAATTTAGCAAGACAAAAACAGTGGTTTTCTCTCCAGGGTCTATGATCTCCCCAGTCACAGGCTTTTGAGGGGGTTTTCAGGACTAGACATAAGTTCTTTTCTGTGGAGTAGAAATCAAATCCAATTAGAAAGCACTTGGCTATCCTCATAACAGACTTGCTATCATGGAGGGTTCATCTTCCCTGGCTGGTTGGTTTTGTTTTACATAGGAACTATGTCTTGTAAGAGTATTGATGACAATTCCGTCTCTGAAGTCTGCACAGAACTTTTCAGTACCATGAGGCCTAGCCTCATTGGTACCTTCCTCCTGGGAGGAAGCTCCCAGCCCAGTTCCAACTTGATTTCTTTTTTGTTTTTGTTTTTTTGGTTTTTTTTTTTTTTTTTTTTTTTTTTTGGAGCCAGGGTTTCTCTGTGTAGCTATGGCTGTCCTGGTCTTGAACTTAGAAATCCACCTGCCTCTGCTTCCCAAGTGCTGGGACTAAAATTGCGTGCCATCATGCCCAGCTTCTTTATTTCTTACAGTCAAGGTATGTAGCCTCTTAAGAAACAAGGTTTTACTACTGTCCTGTTCTGGTGGGCAACCAATAACAGTGGCAGTGATCTGTATGGTTTGGGGGAACATCAGGAAGCTCCCTAGCCAACAACTAATAGGGAGGTGGCTCACTCCTGGCAAGGCAGTGACCTAGGGCTTCTGGAATTTGCTTTATCCATTTACACAAGCTCCCTCTGTTGGGAGCACAAAGGGTCCTCATACTCCAAGAATGTTAAAACTGCAGGGTTGTCTTTTCAGGGGAAAAGATACAGAACCTGTTTTTCCACCCAGAAGGCTGGAAATGGGAATGCGGGTGATTAATATCCTGTTTATCTGGTTATTTGAAGGGCCGGGCCACCCCAGGCTCCCTCAAGCAGGACCAGAGGTGGCCCAGTGGTTTCTATACTACCCGTATAACTGAACTGAAACCACACCGGCTCCATCCCTCGGCCCTTAAGATAATCCGAGTAGCCTATCATTAGAATCCATCTTTCTGGAAGAAGTGATGTGTTCTTTCTGGTTTTGTTTGTTTGTTTGTTTTTGAGGCAAGGTTTCTCTGTGTAGCCCTGGCTGTCCTGGAACTCGCAGAGATCCACATGCCTCTGCCTTTCAAGTGCTGAGATTAAAGGCTTGTGCCACCACTGCCCCACCCATGACAAGTACTTTGAGTTGAGTTTCTATAATTAAGCCTCCTTGTGCCTAGAAGCCCTGTAAGACCACTGCTTACTGACTTGTTCAATCTGCTTTCTGATACAACTCAGAACCATGTAAGTGTGGGGGGTGTTGGCACCAACCCCCTCTGGATTGGGTCCTCCCACATCAATCACGAAAATGTCCTATAGACTTACCTCCAGGCCATCTTGTTGGAGGGATTTTCTCAACTGAGTTTCCATTTTCCAGATAATCCTAGCTTGTGTCAAATTGATTAAAAAAAAGAAAAGAATTAACCAGAACACTTTCTTCCTCCCTCTCCAAAGTGCCACTAAGTGGGACACTGGTCAGCTGACTGCCCCTGTAGCACCTCGTGGCATGGGGACATCAAACAAAGATCACCCTCCAGCCGATCTCCTGAGACTGGGTCTCAGGTTGTTCAGAGATTCACTGGTCTGACCAGTGTTGTAGGAATTCATTTCATTCAACCAATGACCTTTGGGCTATCTGGCCCAAGGGGCATGGCACTTTCTGGGTATGTGACCAGTTAAAACTGAGGAGGGGACACATTTGCTTTCTCTTGGGTAGTGTTAGGTATGTGGGGGTGCTCTTACCCTACGAGGAAATGTCATGAAACATGACAGAATCCACTAACAAGAGTTTTATTTAGATAAAAAAGAAAGACAGACATGACAGGCCTGCGGGATACACATGTAAATGAAAGAGTGGAGCTGGGGAATATGGCGCTGGCTTATAAAGGCTGGGCCATGCCTGCGCACACAGGCTCATGTGGCTATTCCACACATGTGTATAGATCACATTGTTGCGCTGTGCGCTTTACACAACCACACAAAGCTACGGGGTCCTGGTCACGCCAGACGTTTTGACCCGGAAATGGCTATTTTGACGGTGGAAGTCCGCCAGGCATGCACAACCATGGGGGCATATTGTGAATCTCTATCAGTGAGGACTAGGTCAGGTGGTGTAGAACAGCTTGCAGTTGGTTCCCATCACCCTTGTGCAGAATGGAGGACAACAGATGGATAAGTGGCGGTGTTGGTTCCATTTTGTATCTGTGAGTGTATTACCCCCATTTTATATCTTAATAAATTCCTGAGATCCTTTAACAGACTCTTGTGGGTTCGAGTAACAGTCCACAAATGAATTTTTAACAAAGAAGAGGTTTTATTCAGATACTGGTACCAGCTTTCCACCTGAGATTCAGGTTCTCAAGGTGTAGTCCTGAGTCACATTAGTCATTAGTCAGTGGTTTATAAATTAAAAAACCAGAAGGTTACATTCTGAGTTTGTGTTAACACATATCCTGTCTACATGTAAGCAGGGTCTTAACCTGCAGCAGAGGCCTTCAGATGCCTTGGCTATCTTAAGCAAGCAAGCAAGCAAGCAAGCAAGCAAGCAAGTAAGCAAGCAAGCTGTTTACAGAAGCAGAACCAGCAGTTAGCATTATGACAGTTACCTTGCATGAACAGCAGTTTTGTTAAAATTTTACAAGACTAAACAATTACAAGAGCAGAACCCTAGGAAGTCATCTGTTCTTGGGCAAGCTTACTGATAGGGTACAGCTTTCACAGGCTAGAGGCATTTTTATTTCAGAGGTCTCTTAAGCATAGTAATTAACTTAAAGCATTGTAACTGACTTAAAACCTTGTTAGCTATCAGAGTGTGTGCACGTACATGTGTGTATTTGTGTATGTATATGGCGGCCAGAGTTCAACATCAGGTGTGCCTTCTTCTATCACTGACTATCTTGGGTTTTTGCTGTGGGATATCTTTCTGTATGCTTTGAATATGTGTTGTTCCTATTGGTTAACAAATAAAGCTGCATTGGCCTATGGCAGGGAAGAATGGAGCCAGGTAGGAAATCCAAGAAGGATATATAGAGAAAATGGGGTCAGAGGAGATGCTAGCCACCCAGGGAACAACAAGATGCCAGCAGACTGGTAATGCCACAGCTACATGGCAACACATAGATTAATAGAAATGGGTTAATTTAAGATGAAAGAGCTAGCTAGCAAGAATGCTGAGCCATAGGCCATACAGTTTGTAATTAATATAAGCCTCTGTGCATTTACTTGGGACCAAGCAGCTGCGGAAAGAGGTGGGACACAGAGAAACTTCCATCTACAGGTTTTGTTATTGTTTGATTTTTTTTTTTTTTTTTTTTTTGAGACAGGGTCTCTTACTGAACCTAGAGCTTATCAATTGGCTACACTGATGGACCAATGAACTCTGGAGATCTGCCTGTTTCTGCTCCAGCCCCTAGTGCTAGGTTTACAGGCATGTGCCATTACACCTGGCTTCCCCCCCCCCCCCCCCCCCGACAGGGTTTCTCTGTGTAGCTTTGTGTCTTTCCTGGAACTCACTTGGTAGACCAGGCTGGCCTCGAACTCACAAAGATCCGCCTACCTCTGCCTCCCAAGTGCTGGGATTAAAGGTGTGTGCCACCAGCGCCCGGCTACACTTGGCTTTTATGTGGGTGCTTGGGAACCTAATTTAAATGCTCATGCTTCTGCTCCAGGGACTTTAATGACTGAGCCACATTCCCAACCCCTGAGAATGAATTTTTGTGTAAAAGCGGCAATGGGGAACATGGGGGATAGAGATTCAACTTTGGGTCTTAAGGATGTTGAGTGTCCTCCACTTGAGTGAACTGCAGGCAAAGTGGTTGTTATTAGGAGTAAACACAGTCAGGAGAACTCAGAAGAGTAAGTTGAGATGATAAATGCTTAAGAGTTGTCGCCATGTGATGTCCGAACCTAAGTTCTAGGTTCATCACTTACTAATTTGAAAAGAACCTGAGGCTGGAAAGAGAGCTCAACAGTTAAGAGCACTGGCTGTTCTTCTAAAGGACCACAGTTCAATTCCCAGCACCCACATGATAGCTCATAATTGCCTGTAACTCCAGTTCCTCAAAGAGTCTATACAGGAAAAGAACCTGATGAATCTGCTCAATAGCTCCTCATGTGTGTTCTGATTTGTTTCTAACCAGCATCCCTCTGAACACAGACCTTTAAAATGATCTGAAAGCGGGCGGTGGTGGCACATACCTTTATCCCAGCACCCCAGAGGCAGAGGCTCGTGGATATTCATGAGTTCAAGGCCAGCCTGATCTACATAATGAGTTCCAGGACAGCCAAGGCTACATAGAGAGACTCTATGTCAAAACAAAAAACAAAACAAAAAGACAAGAAAAAAAAATCTAACATGAGGTGAGATAATCTCTTCCCACTTTTGTGCCACATTCCACAAAAAAAGGAAGAAAAAATTTTGGTATTTTTAATATTTGATATTTTTCTGTTTCTTTCCATCTCTTAGTGATGCTTTGAAGGATTTAGTGACTGTGCAAGAGACAGAAGACACGATCTCAATCTGGGCCAGTCTGCTCTGAAAGGTCAGGTTCCCTGTGATCCTCAGACCCTTCTAGTCCCTGGAAGCCTTAGCTATGCCATCGTCAATCTTTTTCAGAGACTAACCCAGGAACCCAATCTTGGGATCAGGACAGACGTGGGACTGATTTCTCTCTAACAAAACTTCAGGTACCTGACTTTGATCCCACTGGGGCTACACTTAAGCTTCGTGGTAGAGGCTGCTAATGTTAGATGAGCCTGGATACAAGAGGATTAAAAAAATGTTGCAGTTTGGCCTTCTTTGATTTGAAACCCCAAAGGCCCAAGTGTTTATTGTCATGTTCTTCATCTATAAACTTGTTAAAACCCACATTCAAAAGTCCCACATTCATCGCTAACAACAATAACAAAACAAATTTTCTAAACATCCCTCACCCTAATCAAACCTTATCCATTGACCCCAGGCTGCATGATCTGTGATGTAGTAGGAATCTTTTTTTTTTTTTTTTAAGTTTTATTTATTATGTATACAGTGTTCTGTCTGCATGTATGCCTGCAGGCCAGAAGAGGGCACCAGATATCTCATTACAGATAGTTGGGAGCCACCATGTGGTTGATGGGAATTGAACTCAGGACCTCGGGAAGAACAGTCAGTGCTCTTAACCTCCTAGCCATCTCTCCAGCCCTGTAGTAGGAATCTTAAATGGTCTTATTAATAAAACATTTCCCCTTTTTTGTCTAAAGTTAAAAAAAGCTTATAACTAATACAAGAAAAACTATCCAATAAATATATACAATATATACCATCAAGAATTACATTAACTATGTCTAGTCCATTAACATTAGACAGATTCAGACAAGAAAACTCCATTATATATATTAACAATGTCCAGTTCAGTAACATTTGATAAATTCAGACAAAAAAATTTCATTATTTATCCTATTTAAAACAAGTAGTTCCTTTTTAAAAGTAGATTAAAAAATTGACCTTTTTATCTTATATCCATATTCTTTCTTTTTTCTTTTCATAATAGATTCAGTAATCTTCCTTTTTGTCATTTTTATATCTTCCCCTTTTTCTTTTTAGAGTAGATTCAGTGATCTACCCATTTATCCTATTATTTCTTTATCTTTTTTCTCAGAGTAGAGTCAATAATCTACCTCATATCTATATTCTCTTTTTCTTTTTCCTTTTTTTTAAAAAAACAAAATCTCTGAATCTAATCTCCATGTTCAGCTTTTTTCCTGACCATTAACAATTAACAACTTGTAACCAACCATCATAAACAATGACAATATCCATAACTCATTAAATAACCCACCCTACCTCTTGGGAATGTGGGCATCATTTTCTTAAAATTATTTCCTGCTTTCTGAGAGTGAAGAAATCTTTAGGGGAAAAGGAAAATTTTGGGTTAATTGTCAAGTCCTGTATCATTTGTTGTCCAGTCTCTGCATAATAGGAAAATGTAGGACTTGTCTCAAGTCCTTGCTTGAATTGTCTGTAATCTGGATCATCTCAGCTAGCCATCTTGAAATTGTCCTGAGCAGTTTGTAGTTAAAAGCTGATCTTTCCGTGGTGTTAATCAGCTTAATGGCTTTACCATAGTACATGTGGAACCATCATTGTGGGCTCCTGTCACCCTTTTGAAGATTTCAAAGTCACTGTTAGGCGTGGTCATGGTTCCTTGCAGATTTTTTTTTGTGCCTCCTCTGTGTTTAGAGCAATCACAGTCTGATAGATGTCTGTCTCTTGGAACCATGAATGTTCTTCCCTAGAAGAGAACATCTTCACAGCAATTTCTCCCCACCATTTGTCATGCCAAACTTTCCAAACTGACCTTTGCCAATGCTTTCTTGTAACACGATGGTCCTGGCAATTCTTCTCTGAACGAGCAGCGGTAAACCCTTTGTCCCAGGTAATAGCATCACTGCAGTCACCAACACAATGAGAAAGAGCCGGCAACTTGAAGCAGCAGCTGCTGCTTCCATGGTTCTACTGCCACTGTTTGTGGCCAGGTCCTGGGCCGAAACTTCTCCTTAGCAAGCCTCCTAGGCTGGCCTCGAACTCAGGATCCTCCTGCCTCTGCCTCCTTCAGTAAATCCTACTGGTGTGCACCACCACGACGGGCTGAGGGTAGCTCAGGTCTGAGCTGGGGTCCGAAAGACCACAGGCAAGTGACTTCTTTGTGAATTCATACTACGAACAGATGTAGTAGGAATCTTAAATGGTCTTATTAATAAAACAAACCTGGAGCCAGGTATTGGGGTGAACACTGGAAGATCAGAGAAGCAGAACAAGCCACAGCTACCTCACCTTGACAATTCCTCAGCTGATCCTGTTTCCTCAGACTGGATGCCTCTCAGCTGAACTGTGCTGCTAGAAGCCTAAAAGCTTAACCAGCCAAAAGCTTCTAGTTTCTGGTCTTCACACCTTATATATCTTTCTGCCATCACTCCCTGGGATTAAAGGCTCACATTCTGGGATTAAAGGCGTGTGTCTCCATGCCTGGCTGTTTCCAGTGAGCCTTGAACTCACAGAGATCCAGAGGGATTTCTACCTCTGGAAAGCTAGGATTAAAGTTGTGAGTGCCACCATTTTCTAGTCTCTGTATCTAGTGGCTGTTCTGTTCTTTGACCCCAGATAAGTTTATTAGGGTGCACAATATTTTGGGGAACACAATACCACCACACTGTGGTGATGCTTGCTCTTGGAATTGGCCAACTGGCCTTGAAAGGAGAATGTTCAGCTTGCCTGTGAGAAAAACCAAATAATTAAATGCCTAATTACTCCCTGAGCCAGTAAGTCCAATGTAGCTGAGTGAGAGAGGGCTCTAAGGCCCAGATCAATAAGCTGGAAGGAAGAGGAGTATGAGGAGAGAGGTCCAGACAGAGTTCTTTTGACCAGGGAGGAACACTGGAAGCAGGCAGACAGTGGGAAGTGATCAGCTTTAGAATGAAAGCCATTTGTCTTAGTCAGTGTGTTGTTGCTGGGAAGAGACACCATGACCAAAGCAACTCTTACAAAGGGAAGTGTTTAACTGGGGCCTTGCTTACGGTTTCAGAGACTTAGTCTATTATCATCATGGCAGGGAGCATGGCAGCAGGACAGCACTGCCACAGTAGCTGTGAGCAACATCCTGATCCACAAGCAGAAAGAGACACACTGGGCTTGGCATGGGCTTTTGAAACCTCAAAGCCATTCCCAATGACATACTTCCTCCAAGGTCATATATTGTGAGTTGGTTAGTTTTTTTTTTGCTTTTTGTTTTTTGTTTTTTGTTTTGTTTTTTTTTTTTTTGGTTTTTCGAGACAGGGTTTCTCTGTAGCTTTGGAGCCTGTCCTGGACTAGCTCTGTAGCCCAGGCTGGCCTCGAACTCACAGAGATCCACCTGCCTCTGCCTCCCGAGTGCTGGGATTACACCCAGCGTGCACCACCACCGCCCGGCTGAGTTGGTTAGTTTCATGTCAATTTGACATAAGTTAAAGTCATCTGAAAGGAGGGAGACTCAATTAAGAAAGTGTTTCCATAAGATTGGATTGTAGGCAATCCTGCAGCACATTTTCTTAATTAGTGATCAAGGGGGAAGGGCCAGTCCACTATGGATGGTGCCATCCCTGGGCTGGTGGTCCTGGGCTCTATAAGCCAGCAGGATGAGCAAGCCATGGGAGCAAGTCAGTAAGTGGCACTCCTCCACGGCCTCTGCACCAGCTCCTGCCTCAGGTTCCTTCCCTGCTTGAGTTCCTGTCCTGGCTCCAGGTTCCTGGCCTGGTTGAGTTCCTGTCTTGATTTCTTTCAATGATGAACCAATAAACCAATGATTTCTTTCAATTCCGCCCCAAGTTGCTTTGGTCATGGTGTCTTATTGAAGCAATAGAAAAGTAACCATGACCATTGTGGTGGAGAGCATGGTAGCAGGCAGACAGGCATGGCTCTGGAGCTATTGTGAGGTATCCACCAGAGAAGACTACTCAGACATGGGTTTAAAGAATGGAAAGGCTTTATTAGCCTATTATGGAATAATCCTTTTTCTTTCTTTTTTTTTTAAAGACAGAGTTTCTTTGTGTAACAGGCTGTCCTGGAACTCACTTTGTAGACCAGGCTGGCCTTGAACTCACAGAGATCCACCTGCCTCTGTCTCCTGAGTAATGGGATTAAAGGCGTGCACTGCCACTGCCCAGCTTGGAATAATCTTTTTGTTCTCTGTGAAGATGTGTCTTTGCCAAGGTGCCAAGCTGACTAGCATATTGGTAGGCAAAAAGAGGTTAGGCAGGAGAGCCAAACTGAGAGGATGCTGGGAGAAAGAAGGGTGGAGTCAAGGGAGTTGCCAGAAGACACAGAGAGAAGCAAGATGAACATGCCATGCTGAAAAAAGGTACAGCCCCATGGCAGAGTGTAGATAAGAAATATGGGTTAATTTAAGTAAGAGTTAGTTAGTAACAAGCCTAAGCTATTGACTGAGCATTTATATTTAATATTAAGTCTCTGTGTGATTATTTGGGAGCCAGCTGGTGGGACAGAGCTGACTGCTGGGATGTAGAGAAAGTCCATTTATATTAGCCAGTCATCTAGGACACTCTGAAATCTCAGTGCAGTCCTGAGCCTTTCTCAGGTTGAGCTGTTAAGCATAAAAACCACATCCTGGGTTGACACACTTCAGTTAGCCAGAGGAGAACTACAGAAGTCAAAGAGCAGGGTTAGTATTTTAGAGACTTTCCCAGAACTATGGACGTTGATGGATTAGGTCTTTTAGTTTTGGCAGGTGGTGATGCCTATACACTGGGTTCCATGGCCTGAACAGTACTTCCATTATGCTGTCAGTTGTGTTAGGCTCTGGAGGCCTGCTACGTTCCCCACTGGGTCTATGGGCATGAGTCAAATTGTGGACTCATCTAGGGGCAGGGGTTATATCATCTCCTTAGCACTAGTAGTGAGAGCTAGGAGCTAAAGGATTAATGGCTCAGCCATAGTCATAAATAGAATAGTTAACCAAGGGGACCTGGAGAACAAAGGTTGATGTTAGTTATTAGATTTTTAGTGTCTTTTTTCTTTTTGAAGGTTCTTTCTGACCACGGCTAAGCTTTCTCTAATTATCCCTGACTGATTGGCATAAAAGCAGCAAGTTACTCCCAGTGTTATATAGAGACCTCCTTGTCTCATAAAAAGGAGGTCCAATCCTCTTCAGTTTTGAAGAATGACTTCAACTGGGCTTCTAGACAAGAAGCAGAATTTTCTATATGGCCCAGGTCTCTGTCTATTTGAGCACCGAGTTCCTGAGGGTGCACTTTTTTTTTTTTTTTTTTTTGAGACAGGGTTTCTCTGTGTTGTTTTGGTGCCTGTCCTGGAACTTGCTCTGTAGACCAGTCTGGCCTCAAACTCACAGAGATCCACCTGGCTCTGCCTTCCCTAACAATTCCAAGCATTCAAATATATGAGCCTATGGAGGTCTTTCTCTCTCTGTGTCTGTCTCTCTCTTTCTGTTTTTCAAGACAGAATTTCTCTGTGTAGCCTTGGCTGTCCTGAAATTAGCTCTGAAGACCAGGCTGGCCTCAAACCCACAGAGATCCATCTCCTTCTGCCTCCTAAGTGCTGGGATTAAAGGCGTGTGCCACCACCAACTGGCTTCTTTCTTCCTTCCTTTCTTTTTTCTTTTCTTTTCTTTCTTTTTTTTTTTTAAAGATTTACTTATTTATTATGTATACAGCATGTATGCCTGCAGGCCAGAAGAGGGCACTAGATCCTATTACAGATGGTTGTGAGCCACCATGTGGTTGCTGGGAATTGAACTCAGGACCTCTGGAAGAGCAGTCAGTGCTCTTAACCTTTGAGCCATCTCTCCAGCCCTTTCTTTAAATTAATTAATTAATTAATTTTGGTTTTTCGAGATAGGGTTTCTCTGTAGCTTTGGAGCCTGTCCTGGACTAGCTCTGTAGACCAGGCTGGCCTTGAATTCACAGAGATCCACCTGCCTCTGCCTCCCGAGTGCTGGGATTACAGGCATGTGCCACCACTGCCCGGCCTAAATGTTTTATTTGTAAGAGTTGCTGTGGTCATGGTGTCTCTTCACAGCATTAAAAACCCAAACTAAGAAAGAAGTTGGTACCAGTGACTTGGGTATTGCTGTGATAGGCTTGACCATGCTTTTGTTCACAGGATGTTGGCACTTTGCGTTAAGAAAGTAGTGGAATCTTTTAAGCACTGCTTAATGGGCATGGAAGACTGGTGCCAAGTTACTTGAACTGTGGGGGCTGGCTCAAGAGGCTTCAGAGGAGAAGAATTTTAGTATGTTGCCTAGAGATCATTCTTGTAATATTTTGGTGAAGAATGTGGTTGCCCTTGTCTGAAGAGTCTGTCTGAGGCTCAAGTGAAAAGTTTTAGATTAATTCCATTGGCACAGGAAATCTCAAAACAGACTAGAACATACTCCGTGTGGTTATTAGTGGTAACTCTAATGAAGATTTATAATGAGGGCTGGAGAGACAGCTCAGAGGTTAAGAGTACCAGCAGCTCTTCCAGAGGTCCTGAGTTCAATTCCCAGCAACCACAGGTGGCTCACAACCATCTGTAATGAGATCTGGTGCCCTCTTCTGGCCTGCAGGCATATATGCAGACAGAACACTGTATACATAATAAATAAATAAATCTTTTAAAAAAAAGACATATGTGGAATTTTGAAGTTAGACTAAACACATTATGGTATGTCCACAGACCCATGAGGCCCAGGGAGTAGAACATGATGGTCTGAACAGGAATGGCTTCATGAGTCAGTCATGATGGTGTGCCAGAGGCTTTGAACTAGACTGTCTTAGTTAGGGTTTCTATTGCTGTGAAGAGACACCGTGACCACAGCAACTCTTATAAAGAAAACATTTAATTGTGGTGGTGGATTACAGTTCAGAGGGTTAGCCCATTATCATCATGGTGGGGAGCATGGAGGCATTCAGGAAGACATGGTGCTAGCTACATCTTGATCAGAAGACAACAAGAAGTGGACTCCAACACTGTGCCTCAAAGTCCACCTCTGAGGTAACACATTTCCTTCAACAAGGCCCCACCTACTCTAACAAAGCCACACCTCCTGCTTGTGCCTCTCCCTTTGGGGGGCCATTTTCTTTCAAACCACCACATTCTACTCCTGGACCTCCAAAGGCTTGTCACCATATAATGCAAAAATACATCCGGTCCAACTTCAAAAGTCTCTATATCTATAACAGTCTCAAACTTGTTTCAAAGTCCAAAAGCCAAAGTCTCTTCTGAGACTAATGGCAATGTCTTAACTATAATCCCCCTGTAAAATCAAAATCAAAAAGCAGATCACATACTTCCAACATATAATGGCACAGGATATACATTAACATTCTAAAATGTAGGGAAGGGAACACAGTGAGGAAATACTGGACCAAAGCAAGACCAAAAGCCAGCTGGGCAAACTCCAAACTCTGCATCTTCATGTATGATGTCAAAGCCCTCTTCAGATCTCCAACTCCTCAGAACTGTTGACTGCAACACATGCTGTTGTTTGTTTTTGTTCTTTTGGGGGCCCGCCACCAGCTCCCAGATAAATCACACACAGAGGCTTATTATTACTTATAAATACCCAGCCTTAGCTTGTTTCTTGCCAGCTTTCCTTAACTATAAATTATCCCATCTATCTTTTGCCTCTGGGCTTTTCCTGTTCTCTTACTTCTGTAAATCTTACTCTTACTCCATGGCTTGCTGTGTGGCTGGCCCCTGGAGTCCTTCTCCTTCTCTGGCTTCTTCTCTCCTCCCAGATTTCTCCTTTATATATTCTTTCTGCCTGCCAACCCCACCTATCCTTTTTCCTGCCTTGCTATTGGCCATTGAGTTTTTTATTAGACCATCAGATGTTTTAGACAGGCACAGTAACACAGCTTCACAAAGTTAAACAAATGCAACATAAACAAAAGTAACACACCTTACAATAATATTCCCCAACACACACACACTTCTTTCCCTTGGGCTGGTTCCACTCCCTGTTATCAGCTCTCTTCAGCAGGTATCCCATGACTCTGGCATCTCTAACATCTTGGGGTCTCCAAGGCAATCCAGGCTTCAACTTCACAACTTCATGCAATAGCCTCTCTGGGCCTCCATTCAGGGATGCCCCGGCACAAGCCTAGCCTCAGTGGCTTTCCTTAGATACAGAGGCAAATTCCATAACCCATTTCTTCTCCTCCTTCTTCTTCTTCTTCTTCTTCTTCTTCTTCTTCTTCTTCTTCTTCTTCTTCTTCTTCTTCTTCTTCTTCTTCTTCTCCTCCTCCTCCTCCTCCTCCTCCTCCTCCTCCTCCTCCTCCTCCTTCTTCCTCCTCCTCCTCCTCCTCCTCCTCCTCCTCCTCCTCCTCCTCCTCCTCCTTCT